>NC_084830.1:115695294-115997535 GCF_033115175.1 Lepus europaeus | reverse complement strand
TTCAGATGAATTTTCCTCTGCTAAGATTAGCTTTTAAAATGCTGATGGCTAATTTGTAAGGTGAAAAAAAGAGTCCAAGCTCTTTCAAATACTTGAAATATAAACATGAAGGTAGAATTTTAAAGAGTTAGGTTATTTTGTAAAGAGAAGAATGAATATTTTAATTAAATATGTCTCCAATATGTACAAGCCATGTTATATCTGATATCAAAAATAGTTAAAATAAGTTAAAAAATAAAATAATACTCAGAAAAAGATACTTTTTTATAAAGTAACTGAGACATGACTCTTTCTACATAAATTTGGAATGGTATGTTTTATAGCAAATTTATACCTTGCTCAAAGAAAACATCTTGTTCCAATGAGTATCAGATGATACGAAGACCATGATCTTAATCAAACCAAAATATTTTTAATAGAAAGTAACTGAATCTTTAATTGCTTAGCATAGACTGAGAAATTAAGTATATTCACTTAATAAGCATGCCATTTAAATATCTGTAAACATTTGATATACAATGATGTTGGATTTCTATTCAGTTTTCAGTGACAAGTTTGCATCTGTCTTCAATCTCCTTAGAAAAATTAGCTCCCAGGTTGTTGTTTGTTTATTTATAATATTGTGGCATTTTTCCACGGCAACAGGAGACTTATTGGAAAACATGCTTTTCTCTAAACTTAAAAAATGTACTTTAAAATACCAGTTTGTGGTCACAATTTTTAATAAAGATGTCTACCTCATTTGCCTAGCTTGTAGCGGCAGGGTAATGTGTCTACATACAAATAAACCGAATTTCTGCCAGAATTCTGTTATTTAAAAGCTACATCTCAAATGCAATGTTTTTCCTGTTCCCCAACCCGTAGGTCAAAAATGGATGTTCTCCAGCTCTCTCCTAACTCCTCATGACCTGTAATTATAAACTGTATTTCTTTTCCTTTTGCATGTGTGCCTTAGATTTGTTTTGTATAGTATTTAGAAAGGATGTGAAATATTCCCCAACCAGTTTTTTGCTTAAAGCAGAAGAGCAAAATGTTAATCCAGCCTCATTGAGTCTGTGCTCGTAACGTTCATGGCCTGTACTACTCTTGGGAAATAGGCTTTATAGCACCAGAATTGTTCTGATTTCTTCATGGAAGCTCAGTCCCCTCACAGCTCCATCACTAACCCTACTCTTCTCTTGGGCTTGCAAAGTGATGATAGCTCCTTCCTGCCCTAGGACATTCACATGTGAGGTTCTCTCTGCCTGAGTTATTCTTGGTCAAGCTCTAGCTGATCATGGTCAATATGTGTCAGTTTTCAGTACTCAGATAGACTTCCTTGGATCAAGTCTACATTAGCATTTTGCTATTCTTTCTCATATATCTTTTATTTTGAGCTTATAAGCATCATTATAAAATACAAGTGTTATTTTAAATCTATTTGTTTAAAGACTGGAATCCACGTTAAAGGGGGAACACGAAAAAGAAAGGGACAGTCTTCCCTACAACAATATTTTGTGCCTCACCTACAGGATTTGATTAATTTTATTGTGTGAATCCTTGCATCATAAAAAACTTGCTCTGTTGGTTTATAGGAAATTTCTAAGATCATTTAAGTTAAAATGGAATTGAGATCAGAGCCAGTGAAGGAACAGTAAGTTGCCAGATTAATTGTTTTTAACAAAATCATACTATAGCTCCTTGTAGCTTAGAAATACTTGTTTCTGAATCTAAATCATGTATAATGTTATAACTATTAATATAATCATATGATTTAGGTGAGCTTTATGACAGTGTTTGAAACAGGGCATCTCTCTGATCAATTAAACATATGAACAAGCCAAGATCATCTACAGTACATTTTCTCAACATGGCTTAAATCCAGTTGGTATTTCTATCTTCCCTTACTTGTAGTATTACATCAGTAGTAGAAGCATTATAAAACTGATGCCACTTTCACTTTTCAAATAGGGAGGTGCTTTATTCAGAAAAAAATTAAAATCGGGTTGCATTTTATACAGTACTGCTGTTGGAAAGCTAAATCTTCAAATCTTAACTGAATAATAGAGCAGATAAGACAAGCACTGATTTCTAAATCCTGTCTTTTTTGACAATGTGGTAAACCTAGAAGACATGAAATAAAGTCAGCCTTATGTTAAATTAAGTGAAATAAAGCCTGATGAAGAAAGACAAATACTTCGTGATCACACTTCTTTGTGGATATCAAAACAGACAAGAAGAATAGAATGATGGTAACCAGGATTGGGAGGAAGGAAATGGGAGCCTTTGGTACAGGGTATAAAATTTCCATGCCTCAGTGTGGTTAAGCACTATTGATCAGATGTACAACCATTTGACTATAGTTGATGGTATTGTATTGTGTGCTGGCAATTTGCTATACTGGGCAGATTTAAAAGTTCTAAACACGTACCAAAAGAAGAAAAGGGAAAAATGCTAATCATATGCAACGATAAATATGTTAATTAAGGATTGTGATGAAATATTACACAATGAAGATGTATATCAAAACATCAAGTTGTGTACCTAAATATATTTAATTTCTTGTCAACTCTACATCAATAAACCTAGAAACATAAAGGTGTGAAACCAAAAATTAACAAAGAAAAGAAACAGAAAGGCATTGATCATTGTATTTGAGTAACAAAATATTTAGTTGTCTACAAATTTTAAAGTTTCAATATGATTTGGGGAAAGTGGCAACATCTATTGGCTATATTTCTAAAGTAGAAGATATTAATTACTTTGGTTTATTACTCATAGTTTACTGAATTAAGAAAATAATATAGATATTATACATTTTGTTTAATATTTTACCCTAAAAACACATGTGAGTATATAAAGGATACTTAAAACACTAATTTCTCTTGGGCCGATATCAGAATATACTACTTTCTTAGAGAAGAATTAATAAACTCAGTCAATTGAAAATGATATGGCTTCTTTGGCATAGTTATGTGCCCCAGGTTTCAACTTTGATACCTGAAAATCTTGTAACATTGATACACATTTAAAATGTAGTCATAATGAGGGTTCGGAACTGTGGCTTAGCAGGTAAAACATGCTGTCTGTGGTGCTGGCATCCCAGATGGGTGCCGGTTTGGGTCCTGGCTCCTCCTCTTCCAATCCAGCTCTCTGCTATTTGCCTGAGAAAGCAGTAGAAGATGGCCCAAGCTTTTGGGCTCCTGCATCCACAGGAGGGACCCAGAGAATATCCCTGGCTCCTGGCTTCAGGTTGGCCCAGCTCTAGCTGTTGCAGCCATTTGGGGAGGGAATCAGTGGGTAGAGGACCTTTCTCTCTGTCACTTCCTCTCTCTTTAACTCTACCTTTCAAATAAATAAATAAAACTTTAAAAAACATATAGTCATAATGATTTAATATTAAAAAAAAACAGAAACAGGTTTCTAAATGACTCCAAATAAACTTTAAATATTTGGAATCTCATCCTCAGACTTTTTTTTTTTTTTTTTTAATTTGATAGGTAGAGTTACAGACAGTGAGAGGGAGATACAGAGAGAAAGGTCTTCTGTTGGTTCACTCCCCAAACGGCCGCTACGGCCTGCGCTGCGCCCATCTGAAGCCAGGAGCCTCCTCCTGGTCTCCCATGCAGGTGCAGGGGCCCAAGGACTTGGGCCATCCTCCACTGCACTCCTGGACTGGAAGAGAAGCAACCAGGACTGAAACCGGTGCCCATATGGGATACTGGCACCACAGGTTTAGGATTAACAAAGTGAGCCACTCCGCGTCCCCCCCCCCCCTTTTTTTTTATTTGCCGGGTAGAGTTACAGACAGTGAAAGAGAAAGGTCATCCTCAGACTTTAAGTTTAATATGACCCTCAATTACCACAATAAAAGTTCTAATTGTTAGGGACATCTTACCAAAATGGATAATGCACATTCCCATCACAGCCTGTTCTGTGTATAAATTTATTTTACATTTTATGTGTTTTTGGTCTTCAAGAGATCTCAGGAACAAGATTTGAGACCAACCAATAATTATATCATTATAAAAGTATGGTGTTAAAATAATTAAAGATAATTCAAGTATTTATTAAAATACTCCAATTATTTATTAAAATGATTCTTCCCAACATGAAGAATGTCATCTTTTTGAATAAAGACTAAATAATGGGCACTGAGAAACTGTTAGGTAGGAAAAAAATATTCTGGTATTCTATTACAAAATAGGCCAAATGTAGATAAAGATAAACTACTGTATAATTTTCTTTTAAAAAGCAAGAAGGAAACATTTTGAATGGTTTCACTATAGAGAGATGGTAATTGTTTGAGGAGATAGATATATTTATCATGATTTGAAAATAACACATTGTTCAAATACACATGAATACATGAATCTAAACTCCCCATGATACTCCATACAGGTGTAAAATTTTTATATACCAGTTAAAAATTTAAATAATGACATCACTTTGTCAAAATAAAAGCTGATATAGCATAGTCACATATCCATTTCGTATAAGACATAAACAAAGTTAAATATATATCATTGGATTAGGTTTCCTTGAGTTATATAGCATTACATTTTTTCTACAATAGACAACTAGATCAAAAACTGTAATGTATATTTGATTTTCCTATATATTTCCTATTTTGATATACTGTGAAGTATAAAAATCTATGTAGGCAATATAAGTATATTAATAAAATTAGTTTTGTTATCTATTGCTCTATTGAGTGAAAACAGCACTAAATGAGAATATGCTTGAGAATGCTTGGAAATACATTATGGTCAGTGTGATACACATGACAATCATGTTGCAGGATCAAGGGAGAATTCAAGAAAGCAGCCATCCCCATAGTATTTGCATGTGTCAATTAGAAATCCAGTATATCTCAAGTGGGCAATTTTATTGAGTATGCACCAAGGTCAGGAGATGAATATTTGTATCTTTGGCAAAATTTCAAGCTGAGTTATACATTTAACAGTACTGTCACAAGGCACTTTCAAAAGTGTGGTGACTCTGTTATTATTAACATTTTAATGATGTTCAGAAAACAGAAGAAAGGTCAGCATCCAACCTACTCCCGAAAGTGGTGGCCCCTAATGCCACCCCAGTTTCTACCTACAGGACAAGCCTCCCAAGCAATTCTGGGCTGGCTTAATAGCAGATACTAAGGAGATAATCATTATTCTTCTCATGTTTAGTGTACTCTTGGACTCAGCATGCTTTTCTCATTCAGAGTTTATTGAAAAGCTTGCTGAAAACTGCTACCTGTTTCTTTCCCATTTCAAACTAGTGAACTTGGAGAGCCCACAGCTTTTAAATAAAATTCAGGGAAGACTGGTTTTACATAATAGACAATTTCCTAACAGGTATAAGAAAATGGAATTTAGGAAGACGTGGGTATTTTATAAAATTTGAAGTGACTCACAATAGCAGTATAACTATCAGTGGCTTAGGGATTAGTCATTAAATATGGCAGTAGCTGTGCCATGCTCATGCAGACAAGTGTCTCCCAAGAACTGATGGGCTTCAGTCTGTTTGGTAAAGATTTCCTACAGGTTATACCAGTTAAGCTTGATAGCTTGTTAACAAAAAGGTTCTGCCCAAGGGTCCCTCCTAGACATTTCACTTTGCACTACATAGCAACATAAAATCTACACTCTTAGAAACAGTCCCCTTTTCCAACTTTCATACCTTAAGTGCCTGTTTCTAAGCAAGAGTATGACAATTCATATTTTGGTTCACATCTCAGATACCAGGACAATGCAGCAGATCACAATCAAACAACAGTTTAAAAAATTTACCCCAATGTGTCATTTTGCTATAATAAGTCTGAAGTCTGGGAACATTTCTGTCACTTTTCACTAATGTGATAATTATCAATTTGCATGCAACACAAACTATGCTACTAGAGATTTATGTGGCAATGATTTTATGAGAGGAAAAATATACCATCACTTCAATTTAAGAAAACAAATTATTTCTAAATACATGACATTTGTTTTGTACTTTAAACCTGTTCAAGCAGAACATGTCTAGTTTGTCAAAGTCTATGATTTTTACTATCTTTTTCCTGTAGGATAAGTTGAGCATTTTGATATAGATTGGAAATACATATCAATAGACATAGTTTCTGGAAAAGTCATCATATAGATTTATACTGTAAGTATAAGAGTTCAGTCAACTTCTATTGCTTGCTTAAAATCTTAATTCATAAAAAAGTCATTATTTTAAAGGATTTTCAGTGTAAGTATGTGGAACTTTTAAGAAATGTGGGAAAACAGGATTTACAGCAGAAAAAATTCACTGTTGAGGCAAGAAAATAAGTAAATGTTAACTAGAATTGTGATTAGATTTACAAGATGCCTTGAGAAAAAAAAGAAAATAGCAATCACAAAATACTTCTAATTCAAAAATTATCATGAAATAAGTTTCAAAATGACTGGTATCTGTATATAAATAAACACATAATTTGACACAGTTTCATAATAGATTCTAATATACAAACATGGCCATAGATAGGAAAATCTTTCATTTGCAAAAGTAAACTCACACCACTAATCCCAAAATGTAGCCCATGCTCATCAGTATCACTGCTATTTGTGTAACTGTAGCCATCACCATTGTTATTGCTTTCTCTTTCTGGGTCTTCTCCTAAAGTATCTAGAAGTCTGTGATATGCCAATCTTTTGGTTAAAGCCATAGCACTAATAAAAATCTCTTTTATTCTTTAATGACTAGAAATACCTCTCTAATACCACATGTGTTGAAAAATAATTTTCATAAAGAATTGGAAACCACATATAGACAAAAAAAATTTCAATTCTTCAACACATTGATTAGTTTATATTTTTAACAAAGTTGGACTGTAATGGACTTTCTTTTGAAGTGGAAGTTATACTTTTTAATTATACATTTTATTTCAAGATGATCATACATTTCTAAAAACATTATAAGAAATAATAAAGAGAAATCTCTTGTAGCGTGTACTCAGTTTCCTATAACATGACAATATCAGTAAAATATCACAAGCAGATACTGAAACTGATACATTCAAGAGAGAGATGGGGCCAGTGCAGTGACACAGTAGGATAATCCTCCGCCTGCGGTGCTGGCATATCATATGGGTGCCGGTTTTAGTCCCGGCTGCTCCTCTTCCAATCCAGCTCGCTGCTATGGCCTGGGAAAGCAGTAGAAGATGGCCCAAGTCCTTGAGCCTGTGCACCCACATGGGAGACCTGGAAGAAGCACCTGGCTCCTGGCTTCATATCAACGCAGCTCCAGCTGTTGCGGCCATTTAGGGAATGAACCAATGGATGGAAGGCCTTTCTCTCTGTCTCTCCCTCTCACTGTCTGTAACTCTAGCTGTCAAGTAAATAAATAAATCTTTTTTTTTAAAAAAAAAAGGGAGAGAGGAGTTTCATTACTACAATAAAAACCCTTTCATTGTTCTTCTATAGCCACTTTTATTTCCCTGCTAACCTTACTCACTTCATCTGCAACTTTTGACAACCACTGATTTCTTCTCTATTTCTAAATGTTCTCATTTCCATGATGTTCTATGAATGGAGACTGGCTTGCACTTTTTTCCCAGTCAGTATAATTCCTTGGATAATCCAAGTTTTTTGTTGTACAGATAATTCACTCCTTTTTAGTGCTGAGTAGTTTCTGATGATGTGGATATACCACAGTATTGTTTAATCATTTATCATTTGAAAAACATCTTTTTCTTTTTTTTTCTAGTTAGTGGCTATTACAAATAAAGAAGCCAAAAAACATTTTTGTGATGGATCATATTATAGTTATGTGTTTAGTTTTTAAATAAGTTGCCAAGGTATAATCTAAAGAATTTCAAATTATGTGCCATAATTGCTACACCATTAACATTCTCATCAGAAACTTAGGAATGATAGTTTTTCTGCATTCTTACTAGCTTTTGGTGTCAGTATTCTTTATTTTAGACTTCCTGATATAATAGCTTATTATGGTTTTAATTTTCATTTCTCTAGTGGCTAACAATGTTGAATATCTTTCTGTGTGTTAATTTGCCAGTAACTTTGGTGTTATCTCTGTTCATGTCTTATGCCCTTCCTTAATTATTGTTATTATTTTAAAGGATTGATTTATTTGAAAGTCAGCGTTGCACAGAGAGAAGGAAAGATGGAGAGAGAGAGGCAGAGAAATATTCCATTCACTGGTTCACTCCCCAGATGGCTGCAACACCAGGGCTCGGCCAAGAGGCAGGAGCTTCTTCTGGGTTTCACACATGGGTGGCAGAGGCCATTCACTTGGACCATCATCCACTTTTTCTAGATACATTAGCAGGGAATTGTATCAGAAGTGAAACACCTGAGATTTGAACTGGGGCTCATATGGGATGTAGAAGTTGCAGGGGAAGCTTAACTCATTGTATCACCACACGAGCCCCTGAAAATTCTTTTCTGTATATTAATCTTTTGTTAGATAAGTCATAAGCATATACTTTTCCATTATATTTCTTATCTTCCATATGTTGGAGTTGGTACTTATCTTTTTACCCGTTCAATAGGCTCTGTTGAAGAGCAAAGAATTTAATGATGAAAAGATTCATTTTTTCCCTTTAAGGATTACGTTTTTGATGGCAAGTCTAAGTGTTACAGTTCATAGATTTATATTTTGAATTACTGATTAATTTTATATTAATTTTTGCATGAGATATGAGACAGGTAAATGTTTACTAATTTATTACCTAAAATTGTCCAGTTTTTCCAAATTCATTTGTCAAAAAAGCTACCATTACTTTGTTAATTGAATTGCTTTGGTCCTTTGTAAAAAATAGTTGGGCCGGCGCTGCGGCTCACTAGGCTAATCCTCCGCCTTGCGGCGCCGGCACACCGGGTTCTAGTCCCGGTCGGGGCACCGGTCCTGTCCTGCTTGCCCCTCTTCCAGGCCAGCTCTCTGCTGTGGCCAGGGAGTGCAGTGGAGGATGGCCCAAGTGCTTGGGCCCTGCACCCCATGGGAGACCAGGAGAAGCACCTGGCTCCTGCCATCGGATCAGCGCGGTGCGCCGGCCGCAGCGCGCCAACCGCGGCGGCCATTGGAGGGTGAACCAACGGCAAAAGGAAGACCTTTCTCTCTGTCTCTCTCTCTCACTGTCCACTCTGCCTGTCAAAAAAATAAATAAAAAAAAAATAGTTGAACCTATTGCTGTTCCATTGATTCATATCTATTTCTGAAGAAACCACATAGTATTGATTTATATAAGGCTTAATAATAGGTACAGTGATTCCTCCCACATTATTCTTATTAAGATTGCTTGAAGTACTCCAGGTTTTGTGCTTCCCTGATAAATTTCAGAATAATTTTACCCAAATCTTCAAAAAACTACTGGCATTTTGATAAAAGTTGTTTTAACCCTTTAGATAAACTTTTCAGCATTTATATGGTGTCTTTCAATGTGTAAACATGGTGTTTTCTCCATTTCATCTTTATTTTTATCAAACTTTTGTAACGTCTACATATTAATCCTGTAGAATGAATATACTTTTGAAGAATGTGAGTGCATCAATCTCTTTATGTGAATATTTTATTTGAATATATTCTTTTATATAAATGCATTTCTCCTAAAATGTTCTATTACAACAAAGAACATAATGTCAACAAAACTAAAAGTGAACAGCAAGTTACTCTCACAAAAATAATATGCAGAAGCTCCATCTTTTAATAAGATGTTAAATTATATCACTCTTCATTCACCCACAGTACTAATTGACTATTGTGTGCCTACTGCCATATAAGTTTTTGAACTTCTGATGGAAACCTTTTGAGAATGATTGTAGAGTTAATCTTCTGTGTATAAAGTTAATTGAAAATAGATCTTAGTAAAAAATATGAATGGGAATGGGAGATGGAGAATGAAGAAGAGTGGGAGTGGGGGTAGGTAGTCACTGTCACTATGTTCTTAAAGTCATATTTATGAACTGTGTGAAGTTTGTATACCTTAAATAACAAGTTTCTGAGAGATAAAAAAATAAACTAAATTTTATCAACAGTGAGAATTTGAAGTTTTCTGGTTCCATATAGTTTTTTTTTTTTTAGATTTATGTATTTATTTGAAAGTCAGAGTTACACAGGGAGGGAAGGAGAGACAAGAGAGAGAGATCTTCCATCTGCTGGTTCACTCCCCAATTGGCTGCAATGGCCAGAGCTGGGCTGATCTGAAGCCAGGAGCTAGGAGCCAGGAGCTTCTTCCAGGTCTCCCATGCAGGTGCACGGGCCCAAGGACTTGGGCTATGGTCTACTGCTTTCCCAGGCCACAGCAGAGAGCTGGATCAAAAGTGGAGCAGCCAGGGCCGGCACTGTGGCACAGTAGGTTAAAGCCCTGGTCTGAAGCACCGGCATCCCATATGGGCGCTGGTTTGACTCCTGACTGCTCCTCTTCAATCCAGCTCTCTGTTATGGCCTGGGAGAGCAGTAGAAGATGGCCCAAGTCCTTGCACGCTTGCACCCACATGGGAGACCCGGAAGAAGCTCCTGGCTTCTGGTTTCAGGTCAGCTCAGCTCAGCTCTGGCTGTTGCAGCCATCTGGAGAGTGAACCAGCGGTAGGAAGACCTCCTCTCTCTCTGGATCTACCTCTCTCTGTAACTCTGTCTTTCAAATAAATAAAGTAATTCTTTAAAAAACAAACAAAAAAAAAAATAAAAGGAAGTGAAGCAGTCGGGAATTGAATCAGCACCCATTTGGGATGCTGGCACTGCAGGAAGCGACTCTACCCACTACGCCACAGCACCGGCCCCTCCATAGATTTTTTAAATTCCTTTATCCTGTCCATTCTTTATGTTGTGAAGCTAGATATTATGAATTGCTTTTACCTTGGAGTCAGATATAAATTAATTTGATCCTTGATTTTACATCTAGAGAATAATTGACTTGAGCCAATTTACACTTCTTGATCGATTTCTTCATCCTTGACATGGAAATAATGGCATGCCCTTCCTAAAGAAGGAGGATTCTAATTGTGAAAATTGAATATGGTGCTTAGCACATAAACATTCAATCATTGGTAACATCACTCTGAAAAA
This sequence comes from Lepus europaeus, assembly GCF_033115175.1. Lineage (NCBI taxonomy): Eukaryota > Metazoa > Chordata > Mammalia > Lagomorpha > Leporidae > Lepus > Lepus europaeus. Next base: position 115,986,510 of record NC_084830.1, on the reverse strand, counting down.
CTTATATGAAGTGAAAATGTATTCATACAAATGTGAGTTAAACATACAGAATATGATGGAGCCATCATTAAGGGGGATGAGACATTCACAAGCATGGCATTGCTTCAGAAGTTCTAGTAGGATCTTTCAGCCAAATACCATTCACAAGCTTTGATGAATCTAAAATCCTGCTGTGAACTGTAACTATATTTGATTTTCTTTTTCTTCTCTAAAGATGCAAATGGTCCTGGACAAAATTGGCATTAAAAATGTAGATATTAATAATGCTTTATAATTTATCTCATCAAATTATTTTCTATATATATAATCACATGAGAAGAGATATAGTCATGGTTTTGGAGCATTTACTTAATAAAAGAGGTTTTGCGTAGGAAACCTTTAAGGAGAGCAGCTGGCTAAACAAAGGGATGACACAAGTCACAGGTATTCTCTTGATTATTTTCTGATATACCTCATCAAAGTGTGAATTACTGGTTCTATACCCTGCTGCGTTTTAGAATCATCTTGGGAATTAAATGCATATATCCACATACACACATACGTACATTCAGGCATACATATCCACATAATTACATACTTACCCATGTCCATGCCTTCCCCTAGAGATTCTGTTCTAGTTTAATTGGTCTGTATATTAGTGTTTTTCAATGGCACTCTTTAACCTCACTCTGTGATTTTTTTTTATATCTGCAACTAGATTTAAGATGTTCCTGTAGGTGTTTCAGAAACTGAATAGAATGGCTTATTAGAATACTGTCTGCAATGACACTTGAACTGGGTTCTTATTCTAAACTTCACGAAAACTGCTTGAATTTTCTAGATTCCTTCCCTCTAATTAAAAAAAGAAAATATTAGAATATGTCTAAAGATCTTTGTACTTCTAGGAGAGTGCAGTTCTAAATATGAAAGTCATTTTAAATTTCTCCTTCCTTAGGCTATTTGATTCAGCATTTGCACATAGACATAATATGACAGATTCCCCCCTAAAGGGGTATTAGATTAATGGATGATTGGAGATAGTTTATATATCCCATCCCCAAAATAAAGCTTTATCTGATATCCTGAAAGAGATCTGGGTCCATTAGGGAAAATAACATTTCCAGTCCAGATTCAATACTGATCCATCAAATCTGTTTGCCTGCTGTCAGCAGAAGTTAATGCCAGATGCTTGAGAGGCAGGCTGGAACATTCCTGAATGCCACCAGTTAACTGTGAGAAACTCAGCTGTGGGGAACAATTCTCCCTTGTTCCTCCAGATACTGTTCAGACATTATGAACTATTAGCTTTAATTACACTTTCAGTAGTGTGGCTGTGAGAGGGAGATCAGCTCTCCCCAAACTCCTCCCCTAGCCTACGTAAGCTGTAAAACTCACTTAGTTTGCCTGCTTCAGTAACAAAACAGTGTTCCAATATGTTCTCAATGATCCCAAGAAATTATTCTAGAATCTGTGCCAGTTTATTTCCTGCTTCTGGAACTGTAGTGCTGTAGTGAATTTAAACTTCTTAACAAACACATAGATGTTGATGTTTTGGTTACAGAATAAATCCAAGTAACTTCACATTCAGGGTGTGACGGCATGTGACATGTGTATGTTCTTTTCTAAGCAAAAAAAAAAAAGTTTTTAAAATGTTATTTGCAATTTAATAATACACTGAGGCAGGAGTTTATCTGAAACCATGGCAATGGAAGCGTTGCCCACTGCCAGAAATGCTTGTCTTGGCTTCTCTGAGGTTCAAACGAGCTCAGAGCATGAACAGGCAACTTCATGTGAGATGGAGTGCCAAGTGCTCCAAGGCCTAAATCAAATAAAGATCTAGTTAAGTGCCTAATGAACCTCTCAAGCAGTTGCAGACAGTTTTGATATGCTAACAATTGTATCAGATTATTAAGTAAAGAGTACAAAATAAAATTGTATTAAGCTCTAATACAAGATAAAGAAAATGTGTAAGAACTAAAGACAGGGTTTTCCAAATCCTTTTGGACTGAGCTTCCTTTCCAGCATTCAGCATATATATTTTTTAAAGATATATTTATTTATTTGAAAGTCAGAGTTACAGAGAGAGAGGAGAGGCAGAGAGAGAGAGAGAGAGAGAGAGAGAGAGAATCTTCCATCTGCTGGTTCACTCCCCAATTGGCTGCAATGGCTGGAGCTACACCAGTTTGAAGCCAGTAGCCAAGAGTTTCTTCCCAGTCTCCCACACGGGTGCAGGGATCCAAGCACTTGAGCCATCCTCTGCTGCTTTCCCAGGCCACAGCAGAGAGCTGGATTGAAGTGGAGCAGCCGGGACTTGAGCTGGCACCTATATGGGATGCCAGCAGTGCAGGCATCAGCTTTACTGCTACAGCACAGTGCCGGCCCCAGAACATGTATATTTTTGATGGTTTCTTTCTAAAAATATTTTCCAAGGTTAGTTAGATTGAAATTGAATAAACATTTCCAGTCGTTTCAGAGCATCCTAGAGATACATTTTTCTTCACTCAGAGGAAATAAAATTTTTAAACTTACAACATCCATATTAGAGTAACTTCTGTTACTTTAGAAAAAGAAATAACTAACATCTTTTAAAGGTTTCCATCTAGTGGCAAAGTTATTTTGAGCAAGAGTGAGGCCTCAGTGATTAGAGTAGAGTCAAACACTGACAAATACTTCAATGTTAGTCTTCAGCGAGGTTGAGAGCTATCATTAAAGACATTTAATAAGCTAATAGTAGCGAGCCACTAAAAGATGTTTTAGATCAAGGTTTAGATTAGGTTTACTTAGATTGCTGCCTCAATTACTATATTATTAGAGATTTCTTTACTCCGTGTGTACTATCAATAGTAATGTGAATGCTTGTTTTAGGTTTCAGAGAAAGATATAACTTGTAAAGTAGCAATTTTATTTAAGGTTAAAAATAAAAACTGGTTCAGGCAAAGTCATCAGAATTTTCATAGAGATGAATATAACTCTGCATGTCACTGAAGAGATAATGACTTTTTTACATGAACCTTTCAAATATGGATACAACCACAATCTGGGTCATTTACCTAGGACTGCACACAAATTGCCATGGGTCAGTCTGGCTTTTTGGTATGGTCTATTTAATTGGTGTTTATTAGAGGAGGAGGAGATGGTAGAAGGAAAATGGGAGAAGGTGCAGGAGGAGAGGGAGGTATAAAATAAGGAGGATGGGCAAGAGAAAGAGATTCTCAATACTTTTAAGTAGAATGAACATTCTATACCAAGCCCGAGTTACCATGAGTCCCTTTCCACACGAGCTGTTTTTGTTACCTGTCTAGGTCTTGACGACATCCTGTTCTAGATGATTTACAAAGTGACACATAGATGCAAAATATTTCAGAGTCATCTAGGTGTGTTACAACATCCATATCCATGGTTAACCTTTATTGTGTTCTAGTTATGTAACAAACAGCACCCATTATCTAATTCTGCTTTCACAACCACTCTAGAATGTACATTTCTATAATTTGTTCGCAAAAGAAACTAAGATTCATGAAAGTTAAGTATTTAATTACAGTCAAATAACCTGCATGTGGATAGAAATCCACTATGATATCCAGAACTCAAATCCTTAACACCCCCAAAAGTCTGCTTCACATCCCAAATTAGAGAGAGGACAACTCTGACTACTTTATTTGAGTGGAAACAAAGAAGAGGCCAGCTTATACTTTGTAATGTTTATCACACCTTAGTGCATAGTGTGACTTACACAACTGAAACTTACATAAGGATGAGACCAAACAAAAGATAGAGAACTGAATTATATTTTTCCTCATGATTCTGTATCAATATTAGTATCGGCCTGTGTAGCTAACTTTTCCAGAATACTTAGAATGGAATTTGCATTTACAACAAGATGGAGGAATCTGGAAAACATCATGCTGAGTGAATTAAGCCAGTCCCAAAGAGACAAATATCATTTGTTTTCCCTGATCGGCAACAACTAATTGAGCACCAAAGGGGAAACCTGTGGAAGTGAAATGGACACTATGAGAAACAGTAACTTGATGAGCTCTTGTGCTGACTGTTGTTGTACAATGTAATACTTTATCCATTTTAGTATTTTTTTGTTCTAGTACTAGTGGTTGAACTCTGTAATTAACACACAATTATTCCTAGGTGTTTAAATTTTAACTGAAAAGTGATCCCGGTTAAATATAAGAATGAGAAAAAGAGAGGGAGGAGATGTACAATTGGGGACATGCTCAATCGGACTTGCCCCAAATGATGGAGTTAGAAATATGCCAGGGAATTCCAATACAATCCCATCAAGGTGGCATGTACCAATGCCATCTCACTAGTCCATGTGATCAATTTCAGTTCAAAATGGATCACACTGATAAGTCTAAGAGTCAAAGGGATCACACAAACAAGACTAGTGTCTGCTATTACTAACTGATAAAATCAAAAAGGGAGAGAAAGATCCAACATGGGAAGTGGGATACACAGCAGACTCATAGAATGGCAGGTGTCCTAAATAGCACTCTGGCCTCAGAATCAGCCCATAAGGCATTCGGATCTGGCTGAAGAGCCCATGAGAGTATTTTAGGCATGGAAAGCCAAGACACTCTGGGGGGAAAAAAAAAAAAAAGACCTAAATGAAAGATCTCTGTGAGTGAGATCCCAGTGGAAAGAACGGGGCCATCAAAGTGGGAGGTACCTTTCTCTGAAGGGAGGAGAGAACTTCCACTTTGACTATGACCCTATCAGAATAAGATCAAAGTCGGCGAACCCTAAAGGCTTCCGTAGCCTCAGCAACTCATGGCTAGAGCCTAGGGAGATTACTGACGCCATAAACAAGAGTGTTACATTGTTAAATCAACATCAAGAGTCACTGTGTACTTAACGTCCCATGTGGGATCTGTCCTTAATGGGTTGTCCAATGTGAAGTAATGCTATAACTAGTACTGAAACAGTATTTTTACACTTTGTGTTTCTGTGTGGGTGCAAACGGATGAAATCTTTACTTAGTATATACTGAATCGATCTTCTGTATATAAAGATAATTGAAAATGAAAAAAAAAAACCTGGTGTTAAATTGGAAATTACATAGAAAATTAATCATTTTTTTAAAAAAATATTATGTAGGATCTCTGCCCTTAATGTGCTGTACATTGTGATTTAATGCTATAACTAGTACTCCAACAGTTTTTCACTTTGTGTTGCTATATGAGGGCAAACTGTTGAAATCTTTACTTTATATATACTAAACTGATCTTCTGTATATAAAGAGAATTGAAAATGAATCTTGATATGAATGGAATGGGAGAGGGAGCGGGAAAGGGGAGGGTTGGGGGTGGGAGGGAAGTTGGGGGGGGAGCCATTGTAATCCATAAGCTGTACTTTGGAAATTTATATTCATTAAATAAAAGCTTTAAAAAATAAAAAATAGAAAATATGCTAGAAACTAATACAAGTACAAAAAAAAAAAAAAGAATGAAATTTGAAATTCCCCTAAACTCTATGACATATTTGATGACGTATAGTTAAGAAACTTGTCTGAGAATTGTAAGGATGATTTACCATTGATCATACAGGGGGATGCTAGAAATACGGGCATATATGTTTATATTATTTAACACTAATTCTGCTAACTGCACATTTTGTGGGGACATTATGAGGAATAGAGAGGAGCAAGTAGCTAATTCAGTTACCTCTCGTGGACAGTCCCATGTAGGAATTGCATATTCAACTGTGGAAATGAATGTGTTACCAAAAACACTTCATTACTTCATTGTAACTTGACATCTTCCTACAGGAATTGCCTTCAATGTGTGTGATTTAGATCAGCCAATTTTATTGGAAAAGAGAACACAGTGATTAAAAATTTCCTTGTTTCTCTGATTAAATTTTATGGTGTTGTTTTCATGAGAAAATTGCTAAAATCTGCCTCAAAAGGCCAATGAAATTCTAAGCACATTAGGCACCTGAGCTCATCATGCATTTGAAATTACTCTATGCTCTGTTCTGAATAAACTGGCCACTGGGGTTAATAGTCATCAAGCCAGGACTTTCTGACCTATTGGAAATTTAGATCTTGGCTTACTTTATACTGTAGCATGCTGTATAGGGCCTCCAAGGACTTAACACAAACTGTAAAAGCAATTATGAGTTTGGAAAGAAATGAAGTCAGAGAGAGGACAAGATTAGCTTCTTAAAACTTTTCCACTTCTGTTTTTTAGCATTAGCATTTCCCTTAACAATGAGTTAAAATTAGGAGGTAGAGAAAATTCTCCCCTACTTTGAAAAGTTGAAACTCACTCTTTCCTTGCTTAGGTGATGGCACTGACATCTCACACAGAGGGCTAATTTACATTTGATACTTTGGAAATTAATTACAGGGAATAAAGATAATTGTAAAAGCACCACCATATGCATTTCCAAAAATAAACAAACAAACCGCATGATGATTAGGAAGCAGCCATCTAATGCTTAATTTTATGCACAGTGGGAAGGGCACTAGTAGTCTGGAAAGGAATAGAGGGGAGAGAAGAAAGGATACTAATTTGAAATATGTAATAGCAGAGGCAGTTTTATGTGGTAATGGCCTGTGGCTTTCACAGCAGGAGTGGAAGTCTTCAATGCCTTATACATGGAGTCCACGAATGTGTTTAGTGGAGTTTGGGTTTAGCCAGTCAGACAAATGATGTAAATGATGATTTAACCAGGTTTGAGACATTTTTCCTTAGGTAGTGGTTGGGTATGACAGGCATAGCAGATTGCTTTTGCTGTTCTGATGAACTGGATATATTTCATTCACACAAATTTCCCTGACTAGATGTATTCCCTTCCCTTTATATAGAAGAGGGAGGCTCTTTTACTTTGGGAAGAGTCACAATTTGACCCATTATTATTATTATCTTAATATTTATTTATTTGAAAGCGTTACAGATGGGGATAGGGGAGAGACAGGTACAAAGGGTGGGGGGAGGGAGAAAGATCTTTCATCTGCTGGTTCACTCCTGAGATGGCCATAATGGTCAGGGCTGTGTCATGCCAAAGCCAGGAGCTAGAGGCTTCATCCGAATCTCCCCTGTCGGTGGCAGGGGCCCAAGTACTTGAGTCAATGACAGAGAGCTGGGTCAGAAGTGAAGCAGCTGGAACTTGAACCAGTGCCTTTATAGGACACTGGAGTCCCAGGTGGCAGACTCACCTGCTACACCACAGTGCCCGCCCCGACCAAGTTTATATTTGACATTATTCTAGAAAAATTGAATGTGGGGATGTATTTCTTTTTGAATATGGCCATTTAGTTTAATGGACAAAGGGCATATAAATCCCCAAATGATCCATTGCCCAGACATCCCGTATGTTCTCTATTTGAATATTTATTGGAGTTATGATGCATAAAGGGCAATGGGGATATAAATAATTTCTGTTCATATATGAGTCAATCAAATAAACCTTCATATCCCAATTTCTACTTAAAATAAAAACCAAGTCTCCTTAATTTCATGTTGCTCCTTCTACTTGACATTTACTGTACCACTTTCTTTATGATCATCTCCCATCATTTATTTATTTTTTAAGTTGCTGATGTGCTATTACTTGAATGTCAACAAGATGAAGGCAGAGAATTTTGTTTTCTCACAGATAATTCTGATATAACATTTGGCACACATTAGGCACAAAAATATTAACAGAAAGAATAAGCAGACTCAAATTATGTGTTTAATTCTCATTTTATAAGAATATCATATAGAATCACACACCAACTCTATTAATCTATAGACAAGGTATCTCTGTAGTTATGAGAAGCTTGGGTTACTTCATCATTCAAAAAAAAATTCCAAAAGCATTTAAATGCACAAGAATCTTATGCTAATCATATATATTGCTTCTAACAGAGGAAATATGGTAATTCTAACCTTTATAAAACATAAATTGCTGGCTTATTACAGATCATAATGAAGTATGAGTCAACATGGTATATAAACCACATTTGTCAGTAACATCCATAGTCTAAACTAAAATTTTGTTGTTTATGTAATGTGTAAGTCCAATATCTTTTCTGTCCCTAACTCTGTTCCCTCTTGACTTCGTAAGTGTTAGGACTATGGAAGCTCATTTGAGCAATCTTAATGTACTGTCACCAAGGTTTACTGAACTTGTGGCAAATTATGAGTCTAATGTTTAGATGTCTTTAGCAGCAGTGAGCTCTGTTATAGAACTGCACAACTGGCCATGGTACCCTAAGAAGTTGGCTTCAAAAACAACTCAGTCAAATAAGGCACAAGTTGGATAAAATGTTTAAGTTGACTATAAACTTTATTATGGGTTTTATTTATTTTTCCATTCTATATTTGTGTCCTGTGACTGCTGTAAAAAATATTACAAATGGTAGCCGAGAGGACAGTAGTATATTCTCATATGGTCCTAGAGATGAGAAATTCAAAACAGTATCAAGACATTGGTGGGGCTCCATTCTCTTTAGAAACTCCAGGAAAAAATCTGATTTTTCCTTTTCTTTCTTCCTGTAGCATCCAGTATTCCTGGGTTTATGGTCATATTACTTCAATATCTGCCTCTGTACTCACATCATTCTATTTTGTCTTGTTTTATTTTGCATCTTGTTTTATTTTGTGGACAATGCAGAATGCTTTCTGTATTCTGAAGATACTTAGCTGAATCACATTTGTAAAGTTCTTTTCTCTTACAAAAGATAACATTCACAGATACTAAGTTAATATGTGACCATCTTTTGGGAAAGGGCATTATTCAGACTACATTGGCACCCTGACTGGCCCACACATGCTACATCTATCCCACATGCAAAGTATATTCATTTTATCCCAAAGACTTCAGAAGTCTCAGATCAGAGTATTAATTCAAGTCTAAAATTTTATGTAAATATTATGAGCTCCAAAGTATCAAATCTCGGCATCTAAATACTCTAATTCAGTTATGGGTTGGCATTTCTATTATGCATGTTGTATCAAAATTTTTTGCCCACATTTATTTATTTTATTTTTGACAGGCAGAGTGGACAGTGAGAGAGAGAGAGAGAGAAAGGTCTTCCTTTGCCGTGGGTTCACCCTCCAATGGCCGCCGCGGCTGGCGTGCTGCGGCCAGCGCACTGCACTGATCCGAAGGCAGGAGCCAGGTGCTTATCCTGGTCTCCCATGAGGTGCAGAGCCCAAGCATTTGGGCCATCCTCCACTGCACTCCTGGGCCATAGCAGAGAGCTGTCCTGGAAGAGGGGCAACCGGGACAGAATCCGGCGCCCCTACCGGGACTAGACCCCGCTCTGCTGGCGCCACAAGGTGGAGGATTAGCCTGTTGAGCCATGGCACCGGCCAAACTTTTGCCTACATTTAAACTTGGATGCTATCTGCCTACTTCCAAAATACAGTGGTTGGACAGGCATAGGATAACAGTGATAAACTTTCATGAACCAAAATGAGGAAAATGGAAGAAAAAAATGTTCACTAGCACCAAGCAATTTGAAAACCCAATTAGGTAGTCTCTATTAGATTTAAGGACCTGCAAATAATCCTCTGTGGCTCAAGGCTCTTCCTTTCAGAATCATTAAGACTTCCAGCCCTGCACCCTTTGCTTCCAATCTTTAGACCCAGGTCTTTCCATGTGCAGTTATGCTTTTTTCATTTCATCCTGTCTCTGTCCCTTTCAGGTGAAGCTGCAGCTTTTCTGTGGATATAGCATTTCTCAAATCCTTGTAGGTCTCCTGTGTATGTCACAAGGAATCATGTGGTCCTCCACATACGTTTTCTGAATATTCCCATCTTCATTGATAATTCTTCTGGGATAGTTGAGTGAGCTTAAAATCACATGGTTAAAATCTTCAAAGAATCCTCCATGTGAGGTAATACTCTGATCTTTGATTTCTTAAGTCAGTAGTCAGTTCTCTTCTAGCTGCACCCCTTGTTCTCTTCCCTGATAGCAAATCTCATAATTTTGCATCTTTTGCATTGTTGATTGATTGTATATTACCTAAGCCATCAAATATTGGTTCTTTTGGCTTAACAGTTACTTCTGCAGCTTTTCTCTTTCCTCTCACATTTACTGAAAGTAATGGGAGAACAGGTAATAAATACTTTGAACGCTTTTCATGCAATTCTCCTCAGCTAAATACCCAGGTTCATCACAAATGGTCATTTCTGCAACAAAATACACAATTTTGTGTAGGGCATATTTCTGTTACATTTTGCCACCATGTTAATAAGAATCACCTTCCTTCCAGTTTCCAACAGGATACTCTTAAGTTTCTTCTGAACACTTACTTAAAGTGTCCCTAGATCATCCACATCTTTTACCAATAAAGTTAATCTAGTTGTTTATGTCCTGTACCTCAGAGTTATCTCAGCTTCTCCCCACTGGTCAATCAAAAAGCATCTCCAACTTTTGTTAAAGCTGCATGGCACTCTCAGCATCAAAATATGTTTTAGTTGCCTGCAGCTGCTGCAACAAATTACAGCAAACTTAGCGGTTTACAAACAAACCCAGAAATGTATTCTCTCAAAGTTCTGGAGGTCATAACTTGGAAATAAGTGTGACTAGACTGAAATTCTGGTGTTAGCATGAACATATTCTCTATGGAGGCTTTAGAAAATAATTTGTTCTCTGCCCCTTCCAGTTCTGGTGATTGCTGACACTTAGTTATTACCACATCACCCTGCTCTGGAAAGCCAGCATCTTCAATATTTTGCTACTCCCTCTTCACATCACCTAGCTTGTATGTCTCTTATATCCTCTGCCCCCACCTCCAGTGAGGATACCTGTGATTACACCTAAGTTCCATCTGTCTAATCTAGAAAACTCTCCTCTTAAGACTCTTAACTGAATCATATCAGCAAGGATGCTATTTCTGTATAAACTGACATTTATAGATTCTAGAGAATAGTACCTCGTGTTAATGTGGAAAAATTATACCATCAGACTTTGGACTTCAAATAACAGAACAATATTTCTTCTCTTTAAAAAGAATACTTACTGTGTACCTACTTAGTTTACATCTGCCTCTTTCAAATTTACTACTATTCCAGCCTTCCTGTTCTTGTAAACAGTGCCATGAAGTGCTTAAACTGAAAATTTATAAGTATTTCCATGAAGTTTTCTCTTTATTGCCTTTGTTATTTAATCCATCATCAAGACTGTTTGATTTGCATCAAAATATCTCCTTCTTTCTTTTCCCACTGCTACCGTCTGACTGGATGATATTGTTAAATTTCTTCTGGATGTCAGCAGTCACTTCTTAACTACCCCCAGCTTTCACCTTTGCCTCTCAACAATTCCTCTCCCCAAGGCAGCCAGAGAATGATCTTATAAAATTCCATCAGTTAATGCCAATTATCTGAGAACACCATGCACTGGCTTCCCAGCATACATAGTAGGAACTAATGTGTTACTTTCACCTACAAGATGCCATATAATCTGTAATCTGATAGATTTATTCTCTGCTTCAAATGTGGACTCCTTCCTTAGAGCACATTAAGACAAAATGACTTACAAAAGAAATGCATTTACAAAAGAAGGAAAATGTTAAAACGGAAAGCTTTTGTGTTTTTAATATGCTGATTTAATCCTTGCCTTATAAATATTAACTTCATCAAGTACACTTTAAAGACATTAATAAATATGTGGTTTCAATTCCATTATATGAACTTCAGTGTTTTGCTACTCTGTGATGAATATTTTACTAGCATTAGGTTTGGACCTACCACTGGTTTACCAATTATCACAAGATAATGGTGTGACAAAGTTCTCTTGGTTGGGTTTGAAAAGCAGTAGTGATTTACAGAATATCTTAAAGGTATCCAGATTTACAGATAACAACTTGGAAGGATGTATGTATATTTCTCCCTGATTTATTGAAATCTTTTTTTTCCTTAATCTTGTCAATTGTGGCCTCAAAATTAAAGGTAATTTGTAAAGGATATTATGAATCTCTCAAAGCAACAATGCCTATTTATGAAAGAATGTACACAGAGATGCGAAGTTATAAACATATTTAATAATAATTAAAACTTCAAAATCTGCGCTAGTTGTCTGGTTGAAGTGGTAAGGTATCCCATATCAGAGTGCATAGGCTCATCTTGGTTTTATTTCTAATTCGATCTTCCTGATAATGTGCATCCTGGGAGGCAGCATTTGATGGTCCAAGCTATTGGATCTCTACCACACACTAGAGGCAATTCCAACTTTGGTCTAAATTGAACCAGTAAATGGGAGATCTCTTTTTTTTCTCTCTCTCTTTCTCTCTCTCTCTCTTTCTCTCTTTCAAATAAATAAAAAGAATACGTATTTTTAAAAAACATGCAAAATATAAAATTACATTCTGAGTCATAGTAATTGGAAAGTCAGTACCTACTGTTAACAAAAGTATGGAAAGTACATTATTTCTGATACAGTGTACATGTAGTATAACACCAGCACAGCCATGCTGGAGGGTAATTATCAACAATTGTCAATACTATCAAATCGCTCATACCCTTGAATATGACTTTCTTTTAAACTAATGACGTGATCACAGGTGTTCAAGAATTATACAAAAGGACACTTGCATGTTGTTATTTATTGGGAGGAAAATTCAAAAACTCTCATCTTAGAGGACTGTTTTAAAACATTATGTTACACCCACATGCCCAAATGCTATGGCTATTTAAATCATGTTTTAGAAAATGTTTTATGATATTAGTGAGTCTTTGTTATTTATAGTCAAAGCAATCTAAGTAAGTGTTATGTGCATGAAGATGCCAGTTGGGAGAGACACACAGACATAAAATCAACACTTCTAGAAGTGAATTAATACACAAGAAGCATTGATAGGAAACATATTGATGACTTTATTTTTCCTCTTGATGTTTTTCTCTTCTAAAAATGTTTTAAAATAATGCACTGTTTTTAAGTGTGTTTATTAAAAAGAAAACTTAGGAAATTTTCACAATAGTAATAATTAATGGAAGACTACAAAAGTGCTTATAAGTAGCAAAGTCCTAGAAATATTTCTGTAAATTAAACTGGATGACCTTTCATTTTCTGCTAAACAACATCGGGATAAATAAAAAATAGGTAACTTGAGGCTAAAGTAAAGATATTGTATAAAGCAGTTAATAATCTCTTAAGTATTATCTTAATAAATTATAAACCAGTATTCTTACAATTCCACTAAAATATACACATGCACACAATTAAATGGAAAGAATACAAAAATGACACAATAAAGAACACTTTAGTTACATGAAAATATTGCATATCTGATTTTTCATTGAGGGGAACTTTGAGATAAAAAAGATTTTCAAAATTTTAATGCAAATGCTTATTATTATTTCAAATTTTTCTTCATCAAACTAAATTCATACTAACTTCTTATAACATGTCTGAAGAGAATCTATTTTGAAGAAAGAAAAAGGAAAAAAGAAAACCTTGAATAAAAGAGCACCTATCATAGCATCATGAATTCTGCTATAATTAAAGCATGCATAAACTTAAAATTGATGGTGCAGCTTGAGTGGAAGAATGGTGAAACCACTGGTGCTATATCAAAAATGTATGGAGGGGGCCGGTGCTATGGGGTAGTGGGTAAAGCCTGCAGTGCTGGCTTCCCATATAGGTGCTGGTTGCAGTCCTGGCTGCTCCACTTCTGATCCAGCTCTCTGCTATGGCCTGGGAAAGTAGTAGAACATGGCCCAGGTCCTTGGGCCCCTGCACCACATGGGAGACCTGGAAAAAGCTCCTGGCTCCTGGCTTCAGATCAGCACAGCTCCAGCCATTGCAGCCAATAGGGGAGTGAACCAGTGGATGGAAGACCTCTCTCTGCGTCTCCTTCTATCTCTGTTTAACGCTGACTTTCAAATAAATAAATAAATCTTTAAAAAAAATGTATGGAGACAATCCTACCACAACCACCCCCCAACAAGGAAAGCAGCAGTTTACAAAGGGATAACTCATATTAAGAAGGAATGAGACAGTACTGAAGATGAAGCTTGCAGAGCAGAAAACCATAAAAATTTTTATGGGGAGAGATCAGCCCTGTTCATACCATGATCGAAGAGAATGAAGACAAACAGTAGAAATGATAGTTTACAACATAGATATTTCAATGGGCTCAGGTCAGCTTTCATGATTCTGATATTAAAGTAGATCAAAATTTCTGCGCAGTGGGTGCCACAACTATTGCTCTCAGATCATCTGCAGACCAGAGTAGAGCTTCAATTGGAATTTTAAATAACTGGGATCAAGATTGTGAAGAAGGAGCCAGTGCTGTGGCATAGCTTCGTAGTGGGTTAAAGCCCTCACCTGCAGCACCAGCATCCCATATGGGCACCGGTTCCAATCCCAGCTGTTGTACTTCCAGTCCAGCTCTCTGCTATGGCCTGGGAGAGCAGTGGAAGATGGCCCAAGTCCTTGGGCCCCTGCACCCATTGTGGAAACCCTGAAGAAGCTCCTGGCTCCTGGTTTTGGATCAACTCAGCTCAGTTCTGGCTGTTGCAGCCATCTGGAGAGTGAACCAGCGGATGGAAGACCTCTCTCTCTGGTTCTACTTCTCTCTATAACTCTGTCTTTCAAATACATAAAATAATTCTTTTAAAAAAAATCCCTTCATTCAGCCCAACTTCCAGAGTGACCACTGCAGTTGAGGGGATGGCTAAGTAGGGTCAGCAACATTGCAGGCAGAACTGTAAATTTCTTGTTAGAGATGCCTCTTGCCTTTTCCTGGCCAGCTCTCCTCCCAGGCCAGCTAAATAATGAAAGTCAAAAGAGTGCCTTCCCCTAGGAGGATCACACCTCCCTTAGGATGTACCCCATGTGAAGAGATAGATAGGTCTGGGCCTCTTAACTTACAAGGCCTAAAGCCCACCAGATTATTATCAAGCCCCTTCTGTCAGGTTCTATTTGCCTCTCAATCAGAAAACTTAATTGTAGCTTAGACAGCACCTTTCTTAGCACATCTAATAATGACTCTGTCCTTTGTTCTAGACCCTGTCTAGCATACTTGGGCCTCATTCCTTTGTAATCATAACCTCTACTCTACCACCAGTGGCTCTACTCCCAACCTGTGTGTACTGATGGTCCTCTTCCGCACTTAATGCTGTATAATTGTTCAGACCTGGTTAATGCCACTCTTAGGATCATTGGTTACTATCCTCACCCTGTCTTTTATGACCTTGTCTAAATATGATCAGAGTCGGTGAACTTGGAAGGCTTCCATAACCTTGGCAACTCATGATGAGAGCCTAGGGTGGTTACTGGCGCCATAAACTAGAGTGTCAATTTGTTGGGTCAACAACAAGAGCCACTGTGCACTTGCTCCTCATGTGGGATCTCTGTCCTTAATGTGCTGTACATTGTGATTTAATGCTATAACTAGTACTCGAACAGTATGTTTCACTTTATGTTTTTATGTGGGTGCAAACTGTTGAAATCTTTACTTAATATATACTAAATTGATCTTCTGTATATAAAGAGAATTGAAAATGAATCTTGATGTGAATGGAAGGGGAGAGGATGCGGGAGAGGAGAGGGTTGCAGGTGGGAGGGAAGTTATGGGAGGGGGAAGCCATTGTAATCCATAAGCTGTACATTGGAAATTTCTAATTCATTAAATAAAAGTTAAAAAAAATTTAAATCAATCAGAACAACAACAACAACAAAAAATCTTGAAGCATTTATTTGAAGAAACAACAGGCGATGACCCATATGATCTTGAAAATACAGCACAATTGAAGCAATGGCTTCCAAGACATAGAAATGGTCCTGTCATCGTGAAAGTACACCAGTCAAATAGAAAGGTCATGGCAAGAGTTTTGGATGACTTCACATTAAGTTAGAAAAAGTTAGGTGCCCTTTGAAAAAATTTTTTAAACATGAGTAAATAAAAAGAAGACATAATACAACAAATTAGATCTGTAAGATGGGTACCTAATTTCTCCCATATAAAATGTCACAATTTTTTTTTAATGAGAATGAGCAAGAACATTGTGTGGTGGAGAACAACTCCTTAGTGAACTCAAGAAGGCTGCATTGACATTGTTAATTCCTATGACTCTCACTTTTTTAGGGACAGACTAAATGGCTTCTATCATCCTATTATTAAAAAAATGTCTTGAAATTGATGGAATTTCTGTTGAAAAATACAGTTTAGGTATTTTTTAATTTTGTCTTTTAATCTCATTTTCCACTAATGTTTTGAAGTTCTGTCATGTGTAAGGCAGGGGGATATTAATGATGAAGATAAATAATCATTTGACTTGGAAAGTACCAATATTGTTCTATTTAGTATTATTTATAAGTGAAAGTTAGGGAAAGCCAACCAAATTGTTGCATTTAAGGCAATATTCATATTTGCCTGCTGTTTTTGAGTCCTATTTTGCAACATCTTATAATTATTGGCTTTTCATAATTAATGGTAAAAGACTCATCAAAAACAAACCAATTTTTAAAATGATAATCTCTTCTCATTAAAGAAGCATTAGCAATCTGAACAAATGTCTTTACTAATTTTCTTCCTATATGTTTAAAATAGCATATATTCCTTTGCTCATTATCTGTGTCAGAGCCAAAGTTATACTTACTAACAGCTACATAAGATCACCACCTAATAAAACCTATGTCAAATTCTTCCTAGCTCCCTGTATTTCTTAAGGGCTGTTATCTATGAAAAGTACTCGGATTACAGCCAAGAAAAATGACAAGAGCTCGTTCACTACTGACTCAAAACTTGCATATATAATCCTAATATTTTTTAATATATGACAGCACTTCAAATAGTTCATGGAAAAGTGGAATTAAAAGACATTTATTTTATGTTATAGCCCAGTGGGTTAAGCCACTGCTTGGGATACTCACATCCCATATTGATTCCCAACTCCGTTGGCCATTTACTTACCTGTGCAAATTAGGAGGCAGAAGATTGTGGCTCAAGTATCTGAATCCCTGACACCATGTAGAAGATTGAATGGAGATTCTGGCCTTGGGGGAGGGACCCAGCAAATGGAAAAATCTCTCTCTCTCTCTCTCTTTTGCTACCAACTTGCCTTTGAGACACATAAAAATAAGATAAATCAACATGAAAAACTGATGTTTATTTTAGTGCAAAAAATTTGAGGGGCTGGCACTTTGGCACAGTGGGTTAAAGCCCTGGCCTGCCTGCAGTGCTGGCATCCCATATGGGCACTGGTTTGAATCCTGGATGCCCCTTTTCCAATCAAGCTCTCTGCTATGGCCTGAGAAAGCAGCAGCAGATGACCTGGGTGCTTGGGCCCCTGTATCTGCATGGGAGAGCCGGCAGAAGCTCCTGGCTCCTGGCTCCTGGCTCCTGGCTCCTGGCTTCGGATCAGCTCAGCTCCGGCTTTTGTGGCCATCTGGGGATTGAACCTGTGGATGGAAGACCTCTCTCTCTGGCTCTACCTCTCACTGTAACTCTTTCAAATAGATAAAAAATAAATATTTAAAAAAATAACAACTATAATTAAAAAACATTAGAAATCCATGAAGAATTTTTCATAATATGCACTTCCCAGTAAGTTTTTGAAGCCCCCTCATTCAGCACTCATTTCATCACAGCAGCAACTGAAAAAAACTAAAATCATAGTCTGAACAATAACACATAAACTTTCATATATATGTATATATGTGTGTATATATATATATATATATATATATATATATGAATCAGGTTTTCAACTTGTTTGAACATAAATTAAAGTTTCCAACAAACATACCAGTTTGATCCATCAAAACATTTGCAAAGATCTTGGGAACCTAGGTTGGACTGTGGATCTGAATGGCTTCTTCAGCTATCCACAAGCTTTATCCATCTGTACATTTCTCTGTGCTCAGAAGCTCATCTGCCAATTGTCTGTAGGCTTGTACTGTAGGTTGGCTACATTCCTGTCCTATTATTCTTATCCATAATCATATCATTTGTGGTCTCAAGATAAGTACTAGTTATCCCCTTCTCTTCTGTGGAGCTTCCAGCACCATTTAAATTGGGGAAACTTTCTTCATATATATTTGCCTGGAATCAAAATGCATGACACTTAATACACAGCAGGCATTTGCAATGAATATTGAAATAATTAATCATGTTAATATGGATATTTTGAAAATGTTATAGAAAATCAAAATTATAGAATGTCTATGGTGGAGTCAAACAACTTTGACGACCTTTTTTGAGAGTAATTCAGGTTTGCTATAGGGTTTTCTTTAAGCTTATCTTGAAATGAAAAGGTAAGATTAGATTAATAGTAAAACTGAAGAATGCTATGAAGTTGTAAAATACTTCCAAAATTATAGGAAAAATGATGTTTACAAAAGTATTTGGAATTTAAGCAAATTAGTGAGTAAACTGTCTCAGTTTATACTATGTAAAATAAAAGTGAAAATACTGATTTTATAGATATTAAATATGTATTAATCCCTGGAGAAGGAAATAATATCTAGAATTATATACAAATATTTAAAGTAAAGCAAATGCATGGATTCATTGCTATCTTTAGATTGAGGACAGAGTAGATATGTGTAAGAAGATGTTGTGGGCACAGGTAGATGTATGTCAAGCATTGAGGTTAATGTGTGTTATGTGCACTTGGAGGAAAAAATGCTTGTGTGAGTGTGCAAGTGCTTGTGTGTGCATATAAGTTCCTAATGCCACAGATGCATCAGGGAAAATTTTGGATCTTAATTCTAAGATTAAAATAAATAAATAAATAAACAAACCAATATATGTAATTATTTTTCTTACTTCTGTAAATACATTTCAGAGACTGAGAAAATGTCTACTTGCTTTTATGTTTAAACAATTCCAAACTTTAGTTCCCCAGGTAATATTGTGTTTTGGTTTATTTTTGAGTATGTATTCCATATTTCCTGGAATACAGCCCAAGCAAATGGATTTTGGATAATCTGTGTCAGGCTGTTTAACATAAACAGAAGAAAAATGTTTTATATATATATATATATATATATATAATATACATATTATATTTATATATAAAATTCTATAATTTTCTTTTTTAAAGTTTTATTGAAATTCAGTATACATAGCAAGAAATGCACATATGGGTACAAATAAATAAGATTTTATCTTCTGAACACAGCAGTAACCAACACCCCAATTAAGAACAAAGCAATACTAGTACCTCAAGAATCCTCACTATTCCTTGCTTTACTTTTATTTTCTGAATGCGAGAAAGTATATTGTCATTTCTGTGAAATGATTCAGTGAAGCAATACTTATAATTAAATACCAAATTATATGACATCCACACAATTTTTATACTCTATTAACTTCCACAAATTTCACTCATGCATTCAGATTTTTTTTTTAATTTTTAAAAAAAAAATTTAATAATGTTTTATGTTCACAGGAACAAAGAAGTTTGTTGTAGTTTTCTTTTGTAATTCTAGTCAATATCTGTCCCAAGAGCCTTTAGTTTTTCTTATCCTGACAGTATGTTTTTTTTACCTAGAAAATTTTTATTTAAGGTATATAAACTTCATGCATTTCATATATTCAAATTTAGGAACATAGTGATTCTTCGCCTTCAACCTCCCTCCCATCCTCACTCCCACCCTTCTTTCTCCTCCCTTTCCTTTTCCCACTCTTCTTTATTACAAATATCTGTTTTCAACTAAGTTTATACCCACAAGATTAACCCTACACTAAGTAGAGAGTTCATCAAATAGTATGAAACAAAAACTTCAACTCTTGAGACAAGGGCTATTCAAAATCATCACATCTCAAAGTGTCGATTTCACTTCTATAGATTACGTTTTGGGTACTTATTAGTTACCACAGATCAGAGAGAGCATACGGCATTTGTCTTTTTGGGACTGGCTTATTTCTCTAAGTGTAATGGTTTCCAGTTGCATCCATTTGGTTGCAAAAGACAAGATTTAATTTTTTAACTGCTATGTAATATTCCATGGTCCACATATACCATAATCTTTTTATCTAGTCTTCAGTTGTGGACATCTGGGTTGATTTCATATCTTAGCTATTGTGAATTGAGCTGTAATTTTTTCATATGCTGATTTCATTTCCCAAGAGTGGGATGGCTGGGTCATATTGTAGGTCTATATTCAGATTTCTGAGGTACCTCCATATTCCATTCTACCTATGTTAATAAATTGTTCCACTGTCTACTCTTGAATTCCTTTTCACTGGGACATGACTGGGGGAACTCCATGTTAACATCAAAAAGGTGTAAAGAAGGGAAAGTTTCTCAGTCAGTGACTGTAAAATATAAGCATCAACTAATTCCTGTGATCAAATTAAAAGATAATAGTTTCATACTTCAGTTCTCAGCTTAATGCATTACCATCCTTATTAGTGGTTCTTAGCACATCAAAAGAATCAGCAAAGCAAATGATTAGTTCATTTTACTGGCATCTAATGTCAGTGATTTATTAACAATTCATTTCTAATAATGTAATTGCCATTTATTTAAGGAATTAAATTTTATGTAAATACAAAAGTATGAATATAGCCAACATAAAGTGTAATTTGCTGCCATATATTCTGTATATACCCAAGTATGCAATTACAGGCAGATATATAAATAAATTGCATAAAAATTGAGCATTGCCACTTTATAATTTAAGAGAAATTGCAAAGTTATGTTTTTAAATTTTTTTAAAAATAATTTATGTTCCATATACTTTTTTTACTATATCAAAAGAAAAAATTAGAAGTCCTCTTAAAAGAGAAATCCTGCAAAAGCTTACTGTCTGGATTCTTTTGTTTGTTTGGTTTGCTTCTAAGAAAATATGAAAGAAAAGAGTAAAATATCTGTTTTTTACAAAAACCTACAACGACCTACAAGTCGCTGAATAATAACAATTATTTTCTATTTCTTTTTTTTTAAACACAACACACACACACACACACACACAACCCACACTGAGTCCTTATGCTGTATTCCTCTTTTTTTTTTTTTTTTTTGACAGGCAGGGTGGATAGTGAGAGAGAGAGAGACAGAGAGAAAGGTCTTCCTTTTCCCTTGGTTCACCCCCGCAATGACCACTACGGCCGGTGCACTGCGCTGATCCGAAGCCAGGAGCCAAGTGCTTCTCCTGGTCTCCCATGCGGTTGCAGGGCCCAAGGACTTGGGCCATCCTCCACTGCCTTCCCGGGCCACAGCAGAGAGATGGATTGGAAGAGGAGCAACCAGGACAGAATCTGGCACCCAGACCGGGACTAGAACCCGGGGTGCCGGCGCCGCAGGCGGAGGATTAGCCTATTGAGCCGCCCTAATTGGTTTGTGTCAAGTTTAACCAACAGAAATTCCATTTCCTATACTTCAGAGAAAATTTCTTTTCCTAACAAGTTGAGTTTCTTAAGCCAATAAATTGTACATAATGTTATATAATGAATTTCCTTTCCAACTAATGTATCTATTATAGGTCTGAAAGAACAACTAAATCATTTAATACTTCAGGCAGATTCTTAGAATGTCTTTATGAAGTTGATCATTTCTTTACATCTAAAAAGTAATTATTTGGAGGTCTAAATCTGATATAAGATCTCCTTTTCTGTTTTGGGACCTTAGTACTAAGTTACACTAGGCCACCCTCCCACTGTTAGCCTTAATAGGATTAGTTTGGGTATTATGAAAAGGACAATTAACACCCACTGATATGATCACAGATGGTATCAAACAATAAAAGGAACTCAGTTTTACAGGGACACTCATCTCCAGGCTTTTATATTGGGAGTGCCAGTTAATAAAAAAAGCTACAAATTCATTGACATTCTCTGTTTCATTACTAGAAACTGATATAAAATATCTTTTCTAGATTGCTTACTTAGGAAATAGTAGCTTCTAATTAATGGTCTACTAATGCCAACTCTGTGACTCTGGGCATGTATTTAATGTCTCTGAGCATAGGTATTCTTCCTGAAAAACTGAGATCAATGGTAGTACCCAGCTTCTAGGGTGGTCATGAGAGTTAAATGAAGTAATCCAGAAAGAAGTCATGGTCCTACTCCTTATGTAAAAAGTGAATCCTTGTTTTCTTTTTTGCATTATCTTTGAGTATTTTATAGGCTGTACAGGGAAACTTTAATAACAATGAACCTAAAAATATACTGCATTTGGTCAGGAGCGTATTTCTAATATACATAAGGAAGTTAAACAACTCTAGGTAAGAAAACAAATAAACCATTTAATAATGAACAAAACTTGAATAGACACATTTCCTTTTTATTAAATTTTGTTTATATAAAGAGAACAAATTTCATTTATCTCATATATACAGTTTTAAGAACATAATGATACTTCCCAACCTACCCTTCCTCCCTCTTGTTCCAATTCTCCCTCCTCCTCCCCTTCTTACTTTTAATTTTTGGAATGACATACTTTCAACTTTATGAACACAAGCTTAACTCTCCACTAAATAATTTAACAAGTAGTATAAAAGCAACTGTTCTACAGGAGTATAGGCAGGGGCTATAAGCAATAATCAAATCGCTGCTCAATTGGCTGATCCTTCTCCTGCGGCGGCTGGCACTCCAGGTTCTAGTCCCGGTTTGGATGCTGGAGTCTGTCCCGGTTGCTCCTCTTCCAGTCCAGCTCTCTGCTGTGGCCCTGGAAGGTGTTGAAGGATGGCCCAAGTGCTTGGGCCCTGCACCTGCATGGGAGACCAGGAGGAAGCACCTGGCTCATGGCTTTGGTCGGCGCAGCGCGCTGGCCGTAGTGGCCTTTTAGGGAGCGAACCAATGGAAGGAAGACCTTTCTGTCTCTCTCTCTCTCACTGTCTAACTCTGCCTGTCCAAGAAAAAAAAAGTCAATTGTACTTATATTCATTACATTTTGTACTCCGTGTGCTAGTTACCTATTTCAAAATGAGATATGAATGGGCAACAGATATATGGGAAAAATGTTCAGCATCCTTCATCATTAGGTTAATGCAATATAAGAGCTTAAGGAGACAAAACTGGAGAATGACTTACCAAAAAGACCAGTGACATGATGGTGAGGAGTTGAAATGCAAATTAGCATTTGGAAAATTATAAGGAAGTTTGTCAAAAAACTAAAATCAGAATTATCATATGATCCCACAATGCCACTTCTGGTATATAGACTAAGGGATTGAAATGGGTATGTTTCATTCATGTTCATTGCTGCATTCACAACAGCTGAGGTAAGTAACTGGCCTAAGTGTCTATCAACAGATGAATGAAGAAAGGAAATGTGATAGTTACACATAATGGAATATTATACAGGCATTAAAGGAGAAATACTGTCACTTGTGACTACATAAATGGACCTAAATTGATACTGTGCTGAATGAATAAGCCAGGCACAGAAAGAAAAATGTTATGTGATCTCTTTTATATGTGAAATTTCAAAACATTGATCAGAGTTAAGCAAAATGTGCTTTGGAGATAGAGAAAGGGACCATGAGTCAGGGAATGTAAGTGATTTCTGGAAGCTGAAAGCCACAAGGAAAGAAATTGTCCCTTAAGACCTTCAGAAAGAACGTGATTCTGTCAACACTTTGATGTTAAATTTCTGACTTCTGAAAATTCAAGGGAGTAAATTCATGTTGCTTTAAGCCACTACCCTTTCTCATGTCAAGCCATCAAGATCAACTTATTTTTCACAGAAATTCAACTTAAAATCAAATGAAGAGGAGAATAGCCGCAGGTCAGACATTCAGGATTCAATATAGAGTGAAGATTTAAGTTTTCAGCTGTTGCTAAATTGTGATTTTTTTCAGGGAAATATTTTGCCTATAACATTATATTACTAAAAAAGAAATGAAAACCACCGTGCTGAGTATATATAATTTTACAGTGACATATACAAATGGTCTAAATAATAATTCTACCAAATAGCAATGTTAATTACTTTTGGGTAAAAAACAAAAAGGAGAAAGAACAACAGGTCAGTTTTTTGTAATTCATCGTTAGCTTCTACCACTGCAAATTTATGTCTTAACTTTAAGAGCAGACTTCATAATCAGTTGCGGTAAAATATGTTAGAAGCTCAGCTTTCACAATTAACTATGATATGTAAGTTTCCTTGATTTTCAATGTGAAATTTGCTTCTACAAATTATAATCAGTATAAATGGGAGAACTGCACCAGAAAGACACACTTAAATTACTATCTCTCTGAAATGTGGATAATGATTTAAGGATATGCATATATAATCATAGCTGAAATCTAAAATAAGTGAAAAGGAATAAATATAGTATGTCAAGTTATTATTAAAATATAGCAAGTCAAATTATTTTTAATCAATAATGTTGTCCAGAAAACTAGTTAATTTATTAACAGGCAAAGCAACAATGTGGTTAGTATTCCCTTCATAATAAACATGCATGATTGCAAGAATTAAAGATACCTTTGTCTATGTCACAAAAAAAGTAGGAAAAGGTACCATGAGATATTGACAGTTCTTAAGAATTTGTCATCATCTATGACCCTATCGGAATAAGATCAAAGTCGGCGAACCCTAAAGGCTTCCATAGCCTTGGCAACTCATGACTAGAGCCTAGGGAGATTACTGACGCCATAAACAAGAGTGTCAAATTGTTAAGTCAACAACAGGAGTCACTGTGTACTTACATCTCATGTGGGATCTGTCCTTAATGTGTTGTCTAATGTGAAGTGATGCTATAACTAGTACTAAAACAGTATTTTTACACTTTGTGTTTCTGTGTGGGTGCAAACTGATGAAATCTTTACTTAGTATATACTGAATCGATCTTCTGTATATAAAGATAATTGAAAATGAAAAAAAAAAAAACCCTGGTGTTAAATTGGAATTACATAGAAAATTAATCATTTTTTAAAAATATCATGTAGGATCTTTGCCCTTAATGTGCTGTACATTGTGATTTAATGCTATAACCAGTACTCCAACAATATTTTTCGCTTTGTGTTGCTATGTGGGTGCAAACTGTTGAAATCTTTACTTTATATATACTAAACTGATCTTCTGTATATAAAGAGAATTGAAAATGAATCTTGATGTGAATGGAAGGGGAGAGGGAGCGGGAAAGGGGAGGGTTGCGGGTGGGAGGGAAGTTATGGGGTGGGGAGCCATTGTAATCCATAAGCTGTACATTGGAAATTTATATTCATTAAATAAAAGTTTTTAAAAAAGAATTTGTCATCATCACCTTATAAATCTCCAGTACAATACTTCAAATTACATAGTGCTATATTTAGGAAATATTTGATCCATTTTCCAATAAATTTACTGTCACACTAATTTATTTAATGCTTCAAACATAGTGTAGATGAGAGCAGAAATACAAATGAATCACCATCAGAACAAACATAAATCATTCTCTTGGTTCATGTTAACAACCCATTCCTGGGGGACTTTCCTTTCTGGCCAAATGAAGTATAGGGAAAAGATTTACCTTCCTGCCAAAACAACCTAGAGAAAATAAACAAATACAAGAATAAATACATTAAAAAAAGAAGAAACAAAATTAAGACTAAAAAAAGTAAGGCTACTTTATTGTATTCAAAATAATATGTAGGGGACTAGCACTGTGGTGTAGTAGGTAAGCCTCCACCTATGGCACCAGCATCCCATATAGACTCTCAGTTCAAATTCTGGATGCTCCACTTCTAATACAATTCCCTGTTAATGTGCCTGGGAAAGCAGTAAAAGATGGCCAAGTCCTTGGCCCTTGCACCAAGGTGGGAGATCCAGAAGAAGCTCCTGGTTCCTGGCTTGGGATCAACTGAGCTGCAGCCATTGGCAGCAATTTGGGGAGTGAACCAGTTGATGGAAAATCTTTTTTTATCCCACTCTCTCTCTCTGGAACTCTACCTTTCAAATAAATCTTTAAAAAAATAATAATATAGATTTGATATTTATTATAATTTCTTTCGTGGCTGGTCTCTATAGTTTTGCTTTAAACTGCATTAACACATTGCATGTCCTGAGAACTTTGTAACATATTTGTAACAAAAATATCTTTATTTCTGGTGTATTTTAAGTTGAAATGATACTAGATTTCCTTTACTAGAAATATTTTTAAAAAATCAAAAAAACAGTGTCTAGTCAAAGGGAAATGTGTATTTCTCCTTCTCCAGTGACATGTGCACCACTAGCTCATCAGAAATTGTGAAGATTTTTTTTATAAAACATTAAAATAATTGCTAAACCTAGGGTTATAGCCCAGACCCCCTCTTTTGTGCTGAGCAATGTGAACATCTTCATAGTAAAAGACAAGATAGTAAAACCCATTGCTTCCAGAAAGGGCTCACTTTGATTTTTCAGGCAGGTGTCAGGAAACTCAGGCATCCTCACTCACTCACAGCTGTAAAGCCTTCCCACAATGCAGTTTGCAGGAACAGAATCACCTGGGAGCTCGTTAAACCAACAAATTCTTAGAGACTACCCTAGACTGCTTAGTCAGATACCGTGGGGGTGGAGTCCAAGAACCTGTGGCTTAACGGAGCCCTACAGGGGATTCTGATGCAGAACCCTGTTGCTGCAGAGCAAGAACAGAACAGAAGGAAAACTAAACCAGGCCTAAAAAGTTGATTCAGTGTTGCCAGCTAAAGGTGGGAATCTTGCAGCAGAGCTGCTGCTTCTTTTTTTGACAGGCAGAGTTAGACAGAGAGAGACAGAGAGAAAGGTCTTCCTTCTGTTGGTTCACACCCCAAGTGGCCGCTACAGCCGAGGCGATGAAGCCTAGTGAGCCGCAACACTGGCCCCAGCAGAGCTTCTTAGTAGCATGAGGTTAGGTAAGATCCTTTTATTTCTTAAAAAAACTTTTAAGATGAAGGAAATGGGACAGCGCCGTGGCTCACTAGGCTAATCCTCTGCCTGCGGCGCCGGCACCCCGGGTTCTCATCCCGGTCAGGGCACTGGATTCTATCCCGGTTGCCCCTCTTCCAGGCCAGCTCTCTGCTATGGCCCGGGAAGGCAGTGGAGGATGGCCCAAGTGCTTGGGCTCTGCACCCGCATTGGAGACCAGGAGAAGCACCTGGCTCCTGGCTTCGGATCGGTGCAGCGCCGGCAGTAGCGGCCATATTGGGGGTGAACCAATGGAAAGAAGACCTTTCTCTCTGTCTCTCTCTCACTGTCTAAATCTGCTTGTTTAAAAAAAATTAAGGAAATGACGAGTAAATATTTTGGAAATCGTTTCATGTGTGGATGCCATATTATTTTGGATACAGATATTTATAAATTTTGTCTTACCTGAATTTTACTCTTTTTATAGTAATAAACCCTCATTTATCATTTTATATTATTTGTTGTGAATCTCATAATATGTCTTCTTAATATATGCACCCCTGCTTTCAAAAAGAAAACTTGTATGTATGTGTATGTATGTAAAATATAAAAAAGTAAAACATTAAACATTGTTAAATTATGTGTGCTCATTGAGCTCTTTGTACTTTTCTGTATTTGAAATATTTTTAAGCGAGGATATAAAAATTGAGATAATTTTAAGCCAATTCATATGAATTTTCCCATTTTTTCAAATACCTATTTTTATAAGATTTTCTTTGAGAAATAAAACCTTGATTTAAAAAAGTAAGAATAATACATATGAAAGTTTTGGTAGAGTATCACTTAATAGCAAGCTACTCTAAATGTTATTAAATCCAGTAGTATTCTTAAGACCATGAACATACTATGTTGTTTGGAACAGTTATTAAACTTTTCCTGAGTTTTGAATCAGTTTATCTAGTCATAACTCATTCTCACACACACGTGCTTAAATCTCACTTATGGTAATTTTGTTTAAATCACTGAGGTAGCAGTGGCAGGTTTCCATCCAGGCAAAGCAAGAAGCCTACAAGCAATTGATTAATGTAATAGATTAATCTCTCTTTGTTGGTCCCACCCAAGTCCCAAGTGAGCTTATCAACTTCTTAAAGTGGATTTTATTTTAAATAAACATTTGAAGTACTGAAAATATTAACAAGACAGTGTTTACGATATCTCTTTAGGCCCAATCTTTTAAAGTATGTGTTGTTTATTTTTTCATAGAAGGGAAGAAAAAACAACACAATAAAAAACTAAAACAGTAAAATGAGGTGGAGGAAAAAGTGTTTAGGCATTCAAAACTGACTCCTAAAGTTTAACTTATTTATTTACTAAGGCTAAGTTCCCTTTTAAGAAAGTGATAACACTGGAAATGTATATTTAAATAAGTTTTCATGCCCAGGTGTCTCCTATTTATTTAAGATGAGTGTATACTCTCTTAGATAACATATTATTTTACTCAGCCGAAACACATTCCTTTTTCCTCTTGAATTTCTTGAAGTCAGACTGCAGGCTGTTAAAGTCTCTGTCTTACTCCCTGGGCACAGAGTGCTAACATGGAGCTAGAGTTTTCCAGAGGAGCTGTCATGATCTGTTGACGCAATGATCCGTTAATGACACCTGAAAGCTCACAGCAGTGCCAGCCTCAGCTGGCTGCTGCTCAGTGCTGGCCCTCTGAGCATCAGGTGCATTGTAAGAAGCACCCACATCAGCTGTTAAGGTCACTTTTATTAGTGGCTTCTGCTTACAAAACAGGACTCTTGGGGAGCATGTTTCAGTCCAGAGAAATTCTGACATCTCAGAAGAGAGTCACACTGTTAAGGACCAACCAAATATTTTTTACAATAAAGAATGGAAGGAAAATACTACTGCTCTGTTTTTTGCTTTCCCAGACTCATACATCCTTTTAGATGAAAACGTTAAGAACAATGCACCTGTTCCTTATCTTCCTGCCCCAGCAGTTACTAGTTACAAAGTAAATCAGCCCTCCATCTCATCTTGCTGTGAGCTCATTTTAATGCCTTTGAAAATGTCTTACTTGGTTTGCTGAAAAAAGTCATCAGATATAATTGAAAAGTTGAATAGACACAATAGATAAACATGAGTTTATAAACATCTACTGCTTTCCCAGGCCAGAGCAGAGAGCGGGATTGGAAGTGGAGCAGCTGGGACTTGAACCGGTGCCCATATAGGATTCCGGCACTGCAGGCGGCAGCTTATACCAGGTACGCCACAGTGCCAGCTCCCTGAGCTTCTTTCATTTTAGTTTTTGGGACAATGATAGCACTCAATCGACTATTCATTGAATTTATCATTGCCCAAAAGTATAGTGGTTTTGATTTTTGTGTTTTGCTCTCCCTTCTCCCCACTGTGCTTGATTTGTGACATAAGTGATAGGAATCGTCTGCTGTGATACACATAAGAAAATAATTATATTTTATTTCAATAAAACAAGTCATTACAAAGACTGCTGTGACATACCCATACTATGCTTATGGAAGAAAAATAAAATGAATCGATTCCTTTCACACAATGTCTCAGTTTGGTAAAGTTAGAGAACACAAAATTTAAGGATAATTTATTGTTGATCTCATTGTTTTTGGATTGATAGAAATAGGTCACCAAGCCAGTCAGCCGCACTGAAGAAGCTGATAACTAATCATTAATAATTTCATTCATCAAAGAACTCCTTGGAAAATAGAAAAACCATAACATTTTCCCCTTATTTTGTATGAAAATTGCATTTTATGGTTTCTTTTCTAAGTTTTCTCATTTTTGTTGTGACATCCACTGAAGTCCATTTCAACTTTCTAATCCCCAACTTTGGGCTGTTTTATGCATGTGATAGGCTGATAACTTTTTATTCTTCCGGATTTGTATATAATTCTAGGTGAAGAATTAGAAGCAAAATTCTTACCGTGTCACTTGCTCAAAAATCTTGGCTGGATTTTTGATGAAATAAAATAATACAAAAACTCAATAGTGTATAATTTAGAACCCTATGTGATCTGCTCTTAGCATAACTATGAACTGCATTTCCTATTCTGTTCTTCTTTTGCTAAAGACCATACTGAGCTGTGGCACAGATTTTTTGACCTGCCTCCAATTTATTCTACCTCCAATTCAGTTCACCAGATTGATTGATGTTCTCTGTTTTTTTTCTTTAAAATATCTACTGGGTATTCATCAGGTATTGTGCATGTGCAAGTAGTCTTGGTGTTATTTACACTCCCGTATTATCAACCAGTTGAGCAGTTTGGTTGCCAAGTGAAATTGTACCCCAAACTATTTATACGTTTTGCCATGTTATACTTTAAAACATGGTGACCAACTCGTTTAAAAATATTGAGAGTTTTATTTTTTATTAAGTCTTTATGAAAAGTGAATTCTTTACTTTGGAAATAACTGATAAATTCTTGTCTCAAAATACTGCAATCAAGTTAATTGTAGCAAGATTGCTATAAAATATTGGAAGATAGTCAAGGAAAACCAGGAAGATTCTGCGTTAATATTTTTGGTTAAAATCTGCAACTTCACATTAAATAAACTGGAATGAATTTCTGGGGTCACATATTTTGAGGTTCAAGCAAGGAAGGGGATATGTTCACAGGAAAATGAGGTATATTAGTTGATTAATGGTGATAATTTTGGAGAAAGAATTTATATATGATTCTGACATCTTATATATGAAGTGATAGAAACATATCTAAACAAGATGCAAAGGAGATTTACCAAGTTCAAATATTTTTTGAAAAAGTGCTCCGTATTGTTATTATAGATGTTCTCAGGCACTTAGATCTATATCACCATTTTTATTGGAGTATGATTTACGCTCATATTTTGAGTTCTGAGAATTTTCATAAACTGAGAATTTTCATAAACTGTACACATCTACATAACCAGAAATAGATCATTACCAACAACCTTTATGCTTTATTTCCACAACTACCCTCCTATAACAACATAAACTAGTTTTGCCTCTATTTGTGACACACACACACACACACACATATAGTATAAATGATTTTGTGTTTGGCTTCTTATGTGTTTACAAAATGTTTGCTTCATATGCCTGTAGATCATTTAGTTTCATTACTGAACAGTACCTTTGTAACCTCCTGAATCAAGCACTGATCTGAATTTATCAAAATAAAAATGTCTTCATTGCTCTTTCTTATGCAAATACAATTCTGCATTTTATCACCGAGTGTCTGTAGCCTAGATTTAATTTATCTTGATTTTCTTTAGTCCTCCAAATACTAAGTCCTCCAAATACAAATGCTAAGGAATATTTTTGGAGCCAACATTGTGGTGCAGCAGGTTATGCTGCTTCCGCTTGCAGCTGGTATCCCATATCAAAGCTCTGGTTTGCGCTGTCTCTGCTGTTAATCCACTCCAGCTGCCTGCTAATGACCTGGGAAGCCACAGAAGGTGGTCCAGTTACTTGAACCTGCTGCCTCTCATGTAGGAGACTAAGGTGCTGTTGAGATCACTTGGAAAGAGAACCAAAGGATGGAAGACCTCTCCTACTGCTTCTTACTCTCTCTGTGTCTCTCTCCCTTTCAAATAAATAAATAAATACCTATTTTTTAAACAAAAACAGTTTTCATAGAGCTATGTGTTACCCTTTTATAAATTCAAAAGTGATCATTGCTATAGATTTATTTATTAGTGAGGAAACACATAAAGTGGTAAAACTGATTCAAAGAATTGTTATGACTTAAGTGTATATGGGGATATTAGGAAAATATGTTAGAATAAGATTGAGATGTGAGATTAAAAGCTGAAAATGGCAAACAAGGCTAAAAAACATGCAAATTTACACAAAGAATCTGAATGTGGTCTCTAAATATGGTAAATAATATGTCAAACAAAGGTATATCCTCCTAGAGAATAAAATAATTGATTCTTTGATTTGTCACTTTCCCAAGTTGATACTAACTGGAGACACAGATGTCATTTTCCTAAATTTCCTATCCACCAAAGTCAGTTTCCATGCCTCCTTTACCTCAGCATCTGTATGATCTTCCAGCTGGTAGTTATTTCTCCAGTTATGGAGCGATTGAGTCCCTGGACTACGTTCAATGTGAAGTTGGTGAATGAAGAATGGTATTCTGCTACTCCAGGGGCATATCAGTTCTTGAGCAGAAATGCCTAATTAAGAACATAATTAAATTTTAAATTAGAGTTGGAACAATCGTGCTGTACAAGAGAGATAAATTAGACTACATTATGGTGTGGTTAGCAGGTATATGTTCTTAAAACGAGTAAATCTGCCGTGAGAAGTAATTGATTTATAAAGTACTTCCCTTTTTCAAGGTGCTTTTTCATCTTTCATCTTTTCTGCCCCGTTTCTCAGCTCTACTGCTGGAACACACCTTCTGTTATCCTCCTCCCCGTTGTAGCCTTGTAAAGTGGGACTACAGTAAGCATTTCTCTTGGCTTCCACTTCATTTTTCTTCTCTTCTCAGGGCTTCGGAAAGATGGTTTACATTAAGTTAATCGTGTACACTTATGACCAATCTCTGACCCCGTAACCCTCCATGCTCTTCTTTTTCTTTAATTTTAAATGCTTTTTGTTTGACACTAACATTTATTTTATTGTATACAATATGATGTTTTGAGGCTGTGTGGGTATGTATATATGCTGTATAATGTTTAAATTCAGCTAAATTAGCTCACATAGTTATCATTTTTTATGCTGGGAACAAACACAATCCACTGTAATTACATTTTTCAGAAATATGTCATCTTTGCCTATACTCACCTTGTTATAGTATCTCTTGAAAGTTACTTGTCTTAACTGGAGTCATGTATCTTTAGACTAACAGTTCCCAACCAAGCCTTTTCTTTTTTAGCTATCCTGACTCTAGTAATCACCACTCTATTTCTGTGAGATGAGCTTTTTAGGAATAAGGTCATGTGCTAATTGTTTTTCTGTGTCTGATTTACTTTATTTAGAATAATGTTTTCCAGATCCACTCAAGTTGTTAAACTTGACAAGAAATCATTCTTTTAAGGGGCTGAATAGTATTCGATTATTCATACATATCACGGTTTATTATCCATTCATTTATTGATGCAACACCTAGGTTAATTTCATATCTTGGCTAGTGTGAATAGTGCTTTGATAAACATGAGAATACAGCTGTCTCCTTGATTGATAAACACGCACACACACACATGCACACAAACGTAAGTACTTAATTTCTTTGGATAGATACCCAGTACTGGTATTTCTGGATCATGATAGTTCTTTTAAATTTGGGAGAGGGGGGTGGAATATTTTCCACAGTGCATATGCTGATTGACATACCCCCCTCCACACATGTGCAAGGATTCTTTTTCTTAATACATTCACCTT
Organism: Lepus europaeus; assembly: GCF_033115175.1. Classification (NCBI taxonomy): domain Eukaryota; kingdom Metazoa; phylum Chordata; class Mammalia; order Lagomorpha; family Leporidae; genus Lepus; species Lepus europaeus. Next base: position 115,953,429 of record NC_084830.1, on the reverse strand, counting down.
TTTTTTTTCTTTTTAAAGATTTATTTATTTGAAAATCAGTGATAATGGCATAGAGGGGCAAGGACAAGGCAGAGCGGGGGAGAGAGAGAGTAGAGCTATAAGTAGATACATAGAATATTTTTTAAAAATTCATAAAACTTCTATTATGATAGAACTCAGAAACTTCAAAGCATTTTAAGTACATACAAGTTGAAGCTAGAGAATTTTAAATACTATAATGAGCCTGCAGTAATAATGACAACTAATATGACCATGTAGTTTAAATGCAAACATCCTTTTGCACAAGTATGCCATATACAATTTAAAACAATAACATATGTCAAAATATAAAAAAAAATTGACCAAAATATTCAGTGGATTGATGATGTTGCAATGAAAATGCAAACCAGGTTGATCACAGTTTATCCATGATAGAATACTAATAAAAGTTTGTTAATGATATACGCAGATGAAAATGATGAATTCAGAGTCAAAAAGAAACAAAAAATAAGAGAAGCCCATGAACATTCACATTGTATTTTATTATCATAAGGAAAATTGAATAATATGGTATAAGTATTCATGGAGTGATAAAAATAGATATGGAAATATTTGAAAAATATTCCTAACATTATAGTAATATAACACAAACACTGGTGAGGAACTAAGTGAAGGAAAATTATTATTATTACTATAAGAATGTAAAACACAAGATAGCAGTTTCTCATTCTTAATAGAAAATTTCAAGTCACTGATTAATTTTGATCCTATAAAAATAAAGAAATTAAAAAATTATACAATTGGTTTTTTTTATTTTTTATTTATTTTTTATTTTTTATTTTTTTTATTTTTGACAGGCAGAGTGGACAGTGAGAGAGAGACAGAGAGAAAGGTCTTCCTTTTGCCGTTGGTTCACCCTCCAATGGCCGCCGCGGTAGCGCGCTGCGGCCGGCGCTACAATTGGTTTTTTAATTATTAAATTGAATTCCTTATATATTTTGGATATTAAACCCCCCTTTCAAGTGTATAGTTAGAAATTACTTTCTCTAATTCTGTATTTATTGAGAATTGCTTCCTTTACTAGGTAGGAACATTTTATTTTGATATAATCTTTTTGGTGTATTTTTTTCTATTGTAGTCTGTGCTGTAGGTTCTTAGGTTATCTCCCCAAATTCTTGTGCATCCCAATATCATGATGCATTTCTCCTATATTTTCTTAAACTAGTTTCATATTCTAAGACTTTTTTTAAGTATTAACCCATTTTTGGTTAGGTTTTGTCCACAATGAGAGATGAGATCTGTTTTATTGCTTCTGTATGAGGATATCCAGTTTCTCCAGAACTATTTGTTGAAAAGACTGTTCTTTTCCCATTTTGTGGTATAAGCACATTTGTCAAAAATCAATGGGCTGTAATTTTGTGTGAGTTTATTTCTTTGCTCTCTCTTCTGTTGGTTTGTGTATCTGTTTTTATGCCAATATTGTGCTGTTCTTGGCTACTATCTCTTTGTTGTATGTTTTGATACCAGAATGTATAATGCTTCCAGCTTTGAACTTTTTGTTTAGGATTGGTTTGGTTATTTGGGATATTTTATGATTCCATATAAATTTTTGGATTATTTTATCTTTTTCTGTGAAAAATGTCACTGAAAATTTGATAGGAATAACATTGATTCTCTTTATTTCTTTGGATAGCATATAGCATAGACATTTCAAAATATTACTATTTCACATATGTGAACATGTGTTTCCATTTATTTGTGTTTTTGATTTATTTCATCAACATTTTATAACTGTAATTATAGATACCATAAATTGTCTTAATAAAATTTTCCCTAGATATGTTCAGTAGCTTTAAAAGTAAAATTATTTTCTTGATTTCTTTATTGGATAGTTTGCTATTGGCATGTAGAAATCATTCTGATTTTTTGTGTGTTTATTTTACATCCTGCAACTAGGCTCAATTGACTTATTCTAATAGTTATTTAGTGGAGTCTTTAGAATTTTTTTTTTTTTTGCAATACGCAGTGTATTTTTCTTACTACACACTGTCCAGTGCTTTCTATTCACTTCATTGAATTTAGTGGATTTTATTTGTTATTCTCCCCATTGCAGTTTTCTGAAAATTGTCTTCTTTGAAGAATTATTAAATATTATTCTCTTTGTTTTCAATGTTGTTAAATCCTATCACTTAAGGGAAAATGTCAATTGTATAGCAAGAAGAAATGTGATCAAACATTTTTTGTTCATCTTTAGCCAAAAAATTTGTTCTTGCTGACATGTATTTAATTGAATTATGGATACTCTTGGCTCAGAACTCATTTTCTTATTCTTTGTTCTACCAACTGGAGTTAATAATGCAGCTTAAGAGACAAGACAATATAATGTAGAACTTAATTCTTTCTCTGGGAATGTTCAACTGAATCATGAAGGCATTGACAAAAATCTTAGATTCTTCCTTTACTGAAATCCAGGTAAATGGTTTTGGTTACACCTCATCAGTCATATTTTCTGTGTTTTAAGTGCTCAGTAGTCGCATGTGGTTATAACAGCGCTCAGTGCAAACATGGAGCGTTTTTATCATCACACCAAGTTCTGCTGAGCACTGCTAGCTCACAGTATGTGGTATCTATGCAATGCAAATGTGAAAAGCTAGTGACCTCAGTTTCATTTTTCAGATGAAGTAACTTTTGCTTTTTTTACAGAATTTTACTTACCTGAGTCCACAAGGGATTGCTCCTATCTATCGGGCTTATAAATGAGTTAGAGGAGACAGAGCCCAGTGAAATCTTCAAGTGTGCAGATGAAATTAAGCTCTTCTGGGAGCAAAAAATACCAAATTGAAAAAGTATGCCTGAAGGCATTATGAAGGGGCAGACAGGCATCAGATAAGGTTCTCTCCCAGCAAATATAATTTGATAAAGTTAGTCGAAATGATTCCATCTGTACAGGATAACATTCAGTGCTGTGGTTTAACAATTGATAGAACAATGTTGGGTTTATTACATAGGGTTCCCTAGAATATGATCTTTTGTTACAGTTCAAAATAATAAAAATAAAACTTGATGAATAAATTAAATGAAAATATTGCCTAGTTATGTACAATGTTTTATGCATAGGTATCTGAGAAATGGAGGAAAAAAAGACCATCTCTAGGGGAGAATCTTCATATACCAAACGGAAACATAAGAGTGTGTTAAATGATACAGAAACAGTTCTTTGTGGCAGACATTAAAGTGCATGGTGTGATGATATAACATTAGAAATGAATGCTAAGACTTACTGAAAAACTCACAGTTAGGAGGATTAGTTAAAAGATGAGGAAAATCATTAAAATAATTATTTCAACAACAGAGCAACGATCTACTGAGTAATTTACAAAGATCACTCTTAGACAAATATGGATTTGTAATTCTCAAGGGTGGTGAATTTTGCCTTCCTGAAGATCAGTTGCTAGTGTGTACACATAGCTTTGGTTGTCTTGATAAATTAGGAGCCAGCAACTGCTGTCATCTAATGGGTACGGATTAGGGATGCTTCTACACATCTTAAATTGTACAAAAAAACTAACATCAAAGAAATTTTTGGCCCTAAATGTACATAGTACCAAGGTTGAGAAACCATGAAATAAACAACAAATTGGAGAAATGTAGTACTTGAAATACTACAATCACGGGCTGTGCCGTGGCTCACCAGGTTAATCCTCCGCCTGTGGGGCCGGCATCCTAAATGGGCACCGGGTTCTAGTTCCAGCTGCCCCTCTTCCAGTCCAGCTCTCTGCTGTGGCCTGGGAGGGCAGTGGAGGAGGGCCTGGGTGCTTAGGTCCCTGCACCCACATGGGAGACCTGGAAGAAGCTCCTGGCTCCTGGCTTCGGATCGGCACAGCTCCAGCCATTGTGGCCATTTGGGGAGTGAACCAATGGAAGGAAGACTTTTCTCTCTCTCTCTCACTGTCTATAATTCTACCTGTCAAGTAAAAAAAAAATACTACAATCATTTAGGATACTGATAAAATAAAATTTAAGAAATGACTATAGGAATGAAAATTAAAATATTTTTCATTTATAGATTTAGGTAAGCAAGTATTAACAAGATGAATACAGAGTTAATTTAAATTTCTAATCATAACTAAAAGGAAATCATGGCCTAGTATGTTTTCTACAAACTATAATGAGTTGCTCATAAATTAATAAACACTGAAAACAATGTTCAAGAAGGATTTATGATACATTGCAGGTACAGTTGATGGGAATTGACCTATAATAGTATATCTGAATTTTTTGTATGCCAAAGGGAATATTTTAGATAATTTTCTAGAGATAATTTAAAGTTACCAAAAAGTACATAACAAGTTCAGCATCAGAACTGTATTCTACAATGTCAAATTCCATTGTAATAAGATTCAGGAAATAGACAGCTAGAATTGCATGCAGACAAAAAAAAAGTCTTTCACGAGTATAGGCAGCAGAAAGACATGCAAGTTTCCCAAGCCTCCAAATATATGTATGCTACAAAACTTTACTGAAAGCATCATTTTAAAATTATAAGCATGCTATGTCAAAAAATTTTAAGGGCTTTTGCTATTTATCAAACTAGGAAATTCAGTTGTATTTTATTCTCTTATACACACAAAATCTAAATATTGTGCCAAGGTTTATCCTACTATCATCTCAGTTGTCTATCTTTTGTTCCTTCTACTTCCTTGATCAGCACATTCTGCACTTAATATAGGATCTCATTTCTGTTTGATTACTTCAAATGACACTTTTCCATACTCTTTTGCCATTACTACTAAAAATTTCTGAGCAATTGATCAGTCATTACTTGGTATAATTGACCTGGAGAGTTTTACTGTAAATTATTTTTATATTCTTCTTCCCATGAAAGAGGATGCCCTTGAAGAAATATGGCAGCAAAATGTAATTTTACTTAGGCAGCACACCTCTCTATGTTAGAAAAAAAATTCTTTTACAAATCCCTGGATTTTATTTCATTATGAGTGATGAATAAAACAATTTAGCTCCCTTAAGTTTATACTGTACTTAATCACTCCTTTTTCCTTTCCTGGAAACAGAAATTTTTTATTCTTATGCAAGACTCAAGAGACTACTTGGAAATGATAATGAATTAAAATCTTTGAATCTAATAAGAAAGACATAGTGTGGTATTTAAACTGTATGCAAGGGGCCAGCACTGTGGTATAGTGGGTGAAGCCTCCAACTGTGGGGCTGGCATCCCATATGGGGACCAGTTCAAGTCCCAGCTGAGAAATGGAGGGAAAAAAGACCATCTCTATGGAGGAATCTTCATATACCAAACAGAAACATCAAAGAGTGTGTTAAATGATACAAAAACAGTTTTTCTGAGCCAGCTCTTTGCTATGGCCTGGAAAAGCAGTAGAAGATGGCCCAGCTCTTGGGTCCCTGCACCCGTGTGGGAGACCCGAAGAAGCTCCTGGTTCCTGGCTTCAGATTGACCTAGCTCTGGCCATTGTGGCCATCTGGGGAGTGAACAAGTGGGTGGAAGACTTTTCTCTCCCTGTCTCTGCTTCTCTGTATTCTGCCTCTCAAATAATTAAATCTTTTTAAAAAAAACTATGCAAAAATGCCACTGGTATTCATTACATATTTTTAAAACATGAATTATTACTGGTTTGAACTGCTTCATGAAGTTTTGCCAGAACAATTTAATATATATTTTTAATAATTTTTAGTTAATTTACTTCAATATGTAATCATTAAAGCCACCTTGAAATAATAAGAATTTCATTTAAGAAGAAAAATACTTAGGAAAAATGTGTTTTCTGAAAAACTACACAGGGAATTCAAAATATTTTGCACCAAAATAATCTTTTTTAAGATTTATTTGAAAGAGTTAGAGATATCTTCCATGTGTTGGTTCACTCCCTAGATAGCTGCAACTGTCAGGGCTGGGCCAGACCGAAGCCAGGAGTCAGACACTTCTTCCAGGTCTCACAGACCTGGGTGACAGAGGTTCAAACACTTGGGACATCTTTTCCTGCATTTCCCAGGCATGTTAGCAGGGAGCTGGATCAGAAGTGCTGAAGCCAGGACATGAACATGTGCCCATATGGGATGCCAGCATCTCAGGCAGAGGCTTTACCCATTACACAAGTCCAATAATCTCATCTTTTAAATCATGTTCCACAAACTTTTTGAAGTTTTCTTGTGCTAGTGGTTTTGTTGTAGTTTGTAGCTGAAATCCTTTTAGCCTAGAAAAAATTGCAAGCAGTCCCACAATTCCATATAATATCTAGGTCTGAGGCATCTTGGAGCAAGGGAAAGAGGGCAATCATTGGACAAAGCAATGTAAGATAAGATCTATCGGCCGGCGCCGTGGCTCAACAGGCTAATCCTCCGCCTTGCGGCGCCGGCACACCGGGTTCTAGTCCCGGTCGGGGCACCGATCCTGTCCCGGTTGCCCCTCTTCCAGGCCAGCTCTCTGCTGTGGCCAGGGAGTGCAGTGGAGGATGGCCCAAGTGCTTGGGCCCTGCACCCCATGGGAGACCAGGAGAAGCACCTGGCTCCTGCCATCGGAACAGCGCAGTGCACCGGCCGCAGCGCGCTACCGCGGCGGCCATTAGAGGGTGAACCAACGGCAAAGGAAGACCTTTCTCTCTGTCTCTCTCTCTCTCTCACTGTCCACTCTGCCTGTCAAAAAAAAAAAAAAAAAAAGAGGAAGATAAGATCTATCGGATATCCTGGAATTGCTGAGGCAGAGAGACAGAAGGAGTGATCTAGACTTCACTTCTAAAATACATTGACACAGACTCAACATAGTGTATAACTTGTTACATACTTGTTAACACAGTATATCGTCTAGCGTTGTTTTGCAGATTTTCCTATATGTCACTGCAAAAGTCACTGAAACTCAGAGTGGTACCCAATCTGAGTTGTTAAAAGAACAGAGACCCCCTTATTATACAAGCCTTTTCTCTGGTGATAGAACAAGGACCATATAGCTGCTGTTTAAATGTCTTAGTCACTAAAAATTCTCTCTGATCATGCATTTTCCCACGTATCTTTGGATGAGATCAATCTTCCTATAACTTGAACTTGACCCAGCTCTGTATTCTTGAGCTGCATAAAAGAACTCTGGACTCTTACTACTATGGGAATACCACAGTCATTTTCTATTGGTGATGGAATTTAAAATCAGATCTATTTAATGGAGTTTTCTGTTGCTCTGCCCAATCATCTTAATAACAGATATTCTACTACATCTAACATATGAAATATAACTGTATATCTTAGAGTTTTCTTAAGACTACAATATAAATACAGTGTTCAGTTTTATATACCCTTTTATTTATCAAGGGAGTATTTTGTGGATTTTATTTTGGCATCATTTTGCAAAAACGTTAGATCTTAGAAACATTTTCATAATTCAGCAGGGTCTGTAGTGTTAATGGACCTGAACAGCAGGATCTTTGGACCATATACTATAAATACTCCTCAGAGTGCTTGTAATTTCAATTCCAGAGCCTAATGCTGTCTGTAATTCATTTGTTTTTTTTTCTTACATTGAAAGTGACTCAAGACAGCTTTCTGATTTTGGACTTTTATTACTTTTGCTCAGTTCTGTTTGTAATTCAAATTTAAACTAGAATATATTTTCACCATAAAGAAATGTTAAATATTTGAGGAGATAAATATATTTGCACTGGTTGGACATTATACAATGTAAACCTATACCAAAATATCATAATACCTCACAAGTATGTATAAGTTTTATATATCTGTTAAAATAAAAAAATCAAACAGTAATCATGTAAAATATAGCATATGGAAAAAAACAAAGATGAATAAGTATACTTTTTCTACAAGTAAAATATTTGTTTTGCAGGTAGAGTTAGACAGTGAGAGAGAGAGAGACAGAGAGAAAGGTCTTCCTTCCATTGGTTCACCCCCCAAATGGCCGCCATGGCCGGCGGACTGTGCCCATTCGAAGCCAGGAGCCAGGCGCTTCCTCCTGGTCTCCCACGCGGGTGCAGAGCCCAAGCACCTGGGCCATCCTCCACTGCCCTCCTGGGCCACAGCAGAAAGCTGGACTGGAAGAGGAGCAACAGGACTAGCACCGGCGGCCCAACAGGGACTAGAACCCGGGGTGCCGGCACTGCAGGAGGAGGATTAACCTAGTGAGCCACGACGCCAGCCTACAAGTAAAATATTTTTAAGATATTTAATTCACTGAGGGCCACATTTGAATTTTATTTCTCTTGTTTCATCTCAGATATCCAATGCTCAACTTACTAAAATATAAGAAAATAAAGTTCTGAAATTAAATGGTTATCACTCAGTATTTTCAAATTCCAATTTGAACATGATATACATTAAATACAACTTGATGCTTTCTGTGTATGTGTGTGTATATTTCATTAATACTTCAAAATTAACAAGTTTAAATTACTGTGTATTTGCCTTAAAATAATTATTATTTTAGATGTGATATAGCTCAATAAAGCAAATTCTAGGATTTAACAAATGAAAAAAACATGGCAAATTAAGTTAAATTACTTGTGTCAGAATAAGTAGAAACTCTGAGGATTATCACCCTATATGAAAGGTGTGCTTTTTATTTGATAACAGGCCATCAGTGTTAGAATAAATGTAAAACTCTTTCGATGTTCAAATAGTGACAGTAGTCTTATTTAAATAAATGTGTTTAAGTTCATGAAAAGAAGCATCTGAAATTAAAGGAACTATAAATCTCAAACGCATATACAAGTCCAGTTAAGAGATGAACAACATATCTGAACAGATATTTCTCAAAAGGAAAAAATGCAAATGGCTAACAAATATATTAGAAATGCTGAGTATCACTAGCCATTAGGACAGTGTAAATAAAAACCACAATGAGATAATACCTTAGTCCAGTTAGAATGGTTGTTATCCAAAAAAAAAAAAAAAAGCAAAATCAAAAATAGTAAATTCTGATAAGGATGTGGAGGAAGGAGAACTCCTATGCATTATTGTTGAGAATGTGAATTAGTACAGACACTATGGAAATAATTTGGGGGATTTTTTAAAAGATTTATTTATTTAAAAGTCAGACTTATTAAGAAAGGGAGAGACAGAGAAAGATCAATCTACTGGTTCACACCCAGATGACCTGAACAGCTGGGGCTGGGCCAGACTGAATCCAGAAGCTTCCTCCAAGTCTCCCTTGTAGGTGGCAGGGGCCCTATGACTTGTGACTTCCTCTGCTGCCTTTCCGAAGCCATTAACAGCGAGCTGGATCAGAAGTGGAGCAATGAGTACTTGAGCCGGCACCCATATGAGATATTGGCATCACAGGTGGCAGCTTGACCAGCTATGCCAAAGAGGGATTCTTCAAAAACTAAAAATAGAACTGCTATGTGATCCACCAATCTCACTACTGGGTATATATCCAAAAACCATAAAATCACTATTTCAAAGAGGTAGCTGTACTGCTTGTTTATTCTAACATTATTACATAGAGTAGATACGGAATCAGCCAATATGTGTATTAACAGGCAAATGAAAAAAAATAAATTGTAGTAGGTATGAACAATGGAATATTATTCACCTGTAATAAGGAATGAAATCCTGTCTTGTGCAGCAACATAGATGGGAATAGAGATCATTCAGTTAAAGGATGTAAACCAGACATAGAAAGACAAATAGCACATGTCCTCCTTAATATGTGGAAGCTTAAAAGCTTAATGTCAGCATGGAATATAAATATTAGGACTTAGAAATTGTAGGGGGAATGGAGGGAAGTTGGATAATGGTTTCCAAATCTCAACTAGGTAGAATGTAATAGTTCCTAATGTTAAATGGCATAAGAGGGGGTGAGTCTAGTTTATAATAACTTATTGTCTGTCTTCTGAGTAAATGGTAGAAAGGAACTTACTGTAATGCTCAAATCATAAAATAATGACAGAAGGAGAAATTTAATTTACTTGATCTGTTCAATACACATTATATCTATGTGCTGAAATACCAAATTGTACACCATAAGTAAGTGTAATGATGTTTGAACAAAAATGTTTTCAAAAGTATCCCAAAAATAAAGAAAAATTTTAAATTTAAAAAATGAAATCTAAAAATCATAAGATATAGTGTTTGTTACTTTTGATTTTCATGTTTTTTTTTTCTCTACCAGGAAAATCATCTTTTGGGACCTTAAGAAGAACTCCTTATGGTAAGGATATTTAATAAAAAGAAAATTTTATAATATGATTTGAACAGTTTACTCTATGACATCTGTGTTTTCAAATAGAATTCCTAATATGCAAGGGGCTGAGAAAGTATTCATCATATTCCATTTATGCTATATTTCAAATTATAGATACTACAGTTTGACCATTAAATATGTATAATTTATTTTCTCTGAGAATTAAATAATAGGTTGAAACTGCTTTAAGAACTATGGTGGTGCTCTTTAATATGCAAATGAAAGAGAAATGAAAAGGCTAAAGGGAAAGAATAAATATACCCAAACATTTCCTTTATTTCCCCATTGAAGTAGATTGTTCATCTTATACATGTACTACCTACCCGTTAACCTGGCATCTTTCTAATATTTGTTCAACTGCTCTGTATTTATTTATGTCTTCAATGCCCATCTTAACCATTACAAGGTTACTCCTAGTAGAGTCAAAATTCTTGCATGCTGACAAGGGTCTGACCTGTAGATACTTCTTCATATGAATGCATTAATGATCAATAAAAGGGTCACTTTACCATGTCCCAGCCACTGGCACCACTTTTGTTTATTCTTTCAGTAAACTGAAGAGGTTAGAAAATGGTTTGATTGTATAGCTAATGGAACAGTTACGTAGGAAAAGTTAGTTGGTCTAGATTATATTAAGAAGGTACTAGGACTTGAATCCATGTTTACCACTTTCAATTACTAAAATTGTTTTTTGATCAAGAATCTTGAAATTCAGAAAGTTAAAATGATGTAAAGGAAAAATGAACAAGAAACTAATTCAAAAGCAAAAATCATATTTAAACCAATATTTACATTTTCAAAAATCCACAGGGTTCATGAATCCTCTGATTATTCGGTTGAATATCTGATTCCCTAGTTCTAACTTACTCTGCAACAAGAAGAATAAATTTTTTGCAATTAAATATGACCTAGTCTTAATTGCTAAGTTATGAGCAGTTCTACATCAGTGTGCATCTTGTCAATGTATAGTCAGAAATGTTGGTCTGACATGGTGAAATTAATGAAAAATATCAACTTTATAGAGTTGATTAATTTATAGGTTTTCACCTGCTAATTAGTTGCAATATAATATGTTGTTTGGGGTTTAAATCACATTATTTTTATTTAACTTACATTGTTTTTAATTGATGTTTTATTTTCATGATACCATGGCATCGTATGCAGTTGTAAGGACTAACATAAAGAAATCTCTATACCCTTAATGAAGTTTGTCCCACAGTAACATCTGTTTTTTCCCAAAGAAACCATTTATTTAATAAGTACAGATTTCATAAGTACAACTTTAGGAATATAGTGATTCTTCCCATCATACCCGCCCTCCCTCCCCCACTCCCACCCCACCACCTCCTCCCTCTTGAAACATCTATTAAAAAATCACAAGCAGGTAATTAAAACTAGCACAGCCTGAACAAGAACATTTCTATCACAAGAACTCCTTCGGTCACTCTTTTATAGCAAAATCCAACTCCCTTACCCCTAATTCCTAGGAGCTACTGATTTGTTTCCAAAGCCTAAATATTATTTCAAAAATGCTATGTAAGTGGAATCATATACTATGTACCTTGTTGGAATTGGCTTTTTTTCATTCAGCATAACTTCCTAAAGATCAGCATAAATTTTCTTGCATATCATTCATTCTTCTTTGTTGTTGAATGGTATGTTTTTCTGTGTCATGATAACACATTCAGATGTCTAATAATTTACCCACTAAAGAACATCTAGTCTGCTTTTGGTATGTGCTTATTATGGTCAGAATTTACATGAACATTTATGTGTAGATTTCTGTTTGAATATGTTCATCTCTCTGGGGTAAGTGCAATTAGTTGTTTTAAGTCTAAGAAAACTAAAAATTATTTTAAAAATTATAATTTGACAGGAGTAGCACACCACAAGTTTGGCCAAATGACAACAAGAATGAAAAGACTTGGCCGGCGCTGTGGCTTAACAGGCTAATCCTCCGCCTTGCAGCGCCAGCACACCGGGTTCTAGTCCCAGTCGGGGTGCCAGATTCTATCCCGGTTGCCCATCTTCCAGGCCAGCTCTCTGCTGTGGCCCGGGAAGGCAGTGGAGGATGGCCCGGGGGTTGAATCAACGGAAAAAGGAAGACCTTTCTCTCTGTCTCTCTCTCTCTCACTGTCCACTCTGCCTGTCAAAAAAAAAAAAAAAAAGACAAGTAAAATGAAAGAAAGTTAAATATTAAATAATTTCTTTTTAGAGATGTATGTAAGCATCCTATCATTATCATTTGTATAGCTGGTTTATCTCTAAAATTAAGAATTTTGTTCTGTTTTTCTGATAAATGTGTGGTTTCATCATCATGCTTGCTCTATTTGAATTTTGATAGAGAATTAACTGTTGGTTTTTTTAGACACTCATATGTATTGACCTCAGTGCAGACTTAAAGTCAGAGTTTAACCAGCAAAGGATTTGAACTGTCATATTTCCCCAAATATCCAAGGATGGTGTTCTGATTTGCTGGAGCATGATGCACCAAACCATCAGAGTATGTTTTATGGAATTTATTGCTTGTCTACTTCGCTTTGATGTGGTATATTTGCTGACCTTGCAACTTGTCTCTACTAATTACACCTTAAACTCTAAGAAAACAAAGAACATTCTACCAAGTAAGCATATAGGAAAGAGAGTAATCCAGAGGGATTTATATGTGTGTATGTGTGTGTGATTGTGTGTGTGTGTATGTATGTAAGTGTGTTAGTGATGGAGAGAGAGAAGTGAGAGAGATAGAGTGTGCATGTATTTATAACTGTGATTCATAAAATACATAGAAAATTCATACTATTCAAACTATAAAGTTTGACTTGTACTAGAACCTTTCACCCCTTAAAATTAGGGAACACAAAAATGTCAACTTGTGCATGCCTTTAGAAACATTTCTTGATAACTGTGTTTGTGAAGACTATCTAGGTTGTAGACGTTCATATTCTAGTGGGAGACGGTAGTCATTGGTCATGTAAATAAATAAGTGAGTGAGAAACCTGCAAATATTTTGCTCTCAAGTAAAGGGAATAAGGTGATGAGTGCTGAGCAGGAGAATGACAGTATGTTGACATATTGAATGACAGTATGTTGGTCATGTGGACTAAGAAACTTTCCTGAGGAGGGAACATGTAGGCGTGAACAGAGGTATGATGCTGAGCTGGAGCAAACAGTGCAAAAATCACAGAGGTTCAACATTCCACAGAGAATAGCAAACAGAAGTACTCTGAGGTGGAAAGGAGCATAGGAACACTAAAGAAATCAGAAAAAAAAGGAGAATATGGAGACCATGGAATTGGAGATGAGGCAAGAGCAAGACAATTAGTTCATCTCCAATCTTACTGTGAGAACAAAGAGAAAACACCGAATTCTCCATTGGGTAAGCCCTGCCCTTGGAGGAGAGCCATGCTTCCTTTGGGCAAGATGATGAAGGGAATGTAGGAGTAGAAGATGAGGATACCACTCTGAGTAGAGTGGGAAAGTTTCAAAAGCTGTGGAAAACTGGGAGATAGGGACTCAACAGGAGATGGACAGCCTGCTGGGCTAACAGTGGGACATGATGATTGGAAATAAACAAGAGTGAAGCATATTGTCTTGGTGGCCTGATGGAAGATAGCAGTGGGAGACCTTGGGGGTGTCCAGGGGAAACTAGTTACTCCTTCTAAGGTGTTGTTTAGGCTTTAGACAACTAGTATAGATGGACGTAGCCGAAGTGCAAAACAATCGAAGTCTATACTGACACTCTAATTCAGAAAATACTCTTCTCTAAAGTGAGATGTACATATATTATGATCTGACCATCAATTAAGTAATACTTGGGAAGCAATAGGAGACATTATCCCACAGTTTCCTACAATTTTTTATGTTGAATAGGAATCTTGTTTAATTAACACTGAAATTGTTCTTCTGTCTTTGCTTTAAACAATAAGCAGTTATGCTCCCAAGACTTCCCTTTTGTAGCCACTCTATTAACTTGATTAAGCACAACTGTTTTCCACTCAGATTTCTCTCAAAAGGAATTTTTTTTTCATGACTCTGTTCCTTATCCTTTCTCTTCTCTTAGTAGCCCAGGCAATAAAATCATAATCCTATATTTTACAGCATCACAGGCTCATAACAGCATGAACATACTCAGAGGACTTTTGCTCTCAATAAGCTTTTAATTTCTTTATTGTCTTTAATTAAATTTGAGAGGCTTTTTCAATAACAAGAAAGAAACATGTTTGTATGTAGGATTAATAGCATTATGTTAGCCAGAATATAGATGATATTTTGGGGAAAGGAGAGATAACCTTTTCATTCTCCTGGACTGACAGTTATGAAGTTCTCCATCTCTGAAATCCATGCTGTTGAAGGCAGGGACATTCTGCTACATGAACCAGCATGAAAATTGCCCAAATTATTCCCCTTCTTTGAAAAAGTGTGAGAAGTCAGGTGAAATTCCTAAACAATGTTTTAGCTAGTTTTATTGTTGCAAATTATATTGAAAAGCACTCTTTAAAAATGTAACAAAATATTTATTGGTGCACAAATAATTAATGAATGTGTCCAATGTGCTATGCATTATTCCATGCAGTGAAAGACAGTGTTGCTTAAGGGGAAGACTGTACCTGCTCTTACAGAACTTTTATTATAGTAGCAGAGATACACAATAAAAAGATAAACTTACAGAAATAAATAACATATTAGAAAATGATTGTATGAGCCATTTATAAAACAAACCAGAATTACATGATTGTCACTTAGTAAGACGGAGACTAGGATAATGATAGGAAGTTATTAAAGGTTATCTAAGTAGATGATATTTAAGTCAAGGACATATTTAGTTGCACTCAGTGCTTTCTCAAGTTTTGTGAAACTTTGATGAAATGTTCACAATGATTTCAAGTAACTTGTAGGCATTTGGAATTAAAGATAATAAGAAGAAATAAACTTGTATTGCAAATAGTAAATAATTTCTTATTTTTCATATAAGGGTGAAAATCAAGCATATTGACTTATTGTTTGAGGTCTTTAAATTATAGCCTTGCAATACAGGAGGGAATAAAGTAGGTAAAAGATGAGATTGTGCCAGTTTTAGGCTGTATTCTATTGCTGCCCTATCCAACATGATTGATTATAGTCACATGTGTTATCTGAGCATTGAAACAAGACTTGCTTACAGTGAGAAATACTTTAACTGCAAAATAAATAGAATGTTTCAAAAGTTTAGTATGATAAAAACATAGAATATCCATTTTTAGTGATCATATGTTTAAATGATGATTGGATTGTTAGGTTAAATTAAGTAATTTTTTTTTTTGACAGGCAGAGTTAGACAGTGAGAGAGAGAGAGAGAGAGAGACAGAGAGAAAGGTCTTCCTTTTCCGTTGGTTCACTCCCTGCTACGACAGGTACACTACGGCAATCCAAAGCCAGGAGCCAGGTGCTTCCTCCTGGTCTCCCACGCGGGTGCAGGGCCCAAGCAGTTGGGCCATCCTCCACTGCCCTCCTGGGCCACAGCAGAAAGCTGGACTGGAAGAGGAGCAACCAGGACAGAATCCGGCGGCCCAACAGGGACTAGAACCCGGGGTGCCGGTGCCGCAGGCAGAGGATTAGCCTAGTGAGCTGCAGCACCGGCCTAAACTAAGTAATTTTAAATTAATATCATTTTTTACTTTGAAAAAATAGCTACAAGAAACTAAAAATCCTATATGCAATTTTCAGTTGGGGTTCACATTGTGCTTCTGTTAGACATGCTAACACAAATTTGTCTTTGAAAATGCTATTCATGTATTCTGTTGTCAAAAATACATTCTGACTTCTCGGGAGATATGGGATATGATCAAGAATAACTAATTTTACCAAATAAGTAGTTGAACAGATAAATTTTTATTAATCACTGCCATGGAGAACCTGCACTAAAGCATATGTGTTTCAGACTATTTGCAAAGAAATACTTTTATATTTCACAAGTGAAATCATTAACAAGAAATTGCAATATTTTTAGTCTGATCCCAAAACCTTGTCACAACTTGTTCTAAGTAATATAACTAGCCATACAAATTCAGAAAAACACTCTCTAGGTTAAGAGTCCTGGTGAAAAGAACAACATATCATCTGCTGTTATCTTTTGTTTGTTTCTGTTAAATTACCCTCTCCGACTCCTGGGAGCATTTTTTAAAGGCAGAAAGACTTAAAACTAAAACCCTGAATGGTGTTAGAGATATCAGTTCACCATTAGTAATTTAGTCCTAAAAGAAAAGACAGGCAAATGTGGTATTAGTTGAAATCATTAAATTCTTGAACCTTCTAAAGAGTACTTGGCCTGATGGAATAATATAATACCTTGTCTGGTAAACAGTGTTTAGAGTTTCCAGATGATAGTGTTTTCCAGTCTAAGTGGTATCCTTTTTTAACAATAAGTGGCTATTTTCTAATAGTATTTTGTGATGAGGGTTTCTCTTGAAGGATTATTTTTCACTCTATGCTTATACTGTATCAATATGGATAAGAGATTCATGCATTTGTCATCTTTGCACAGTGATTACTATTACTGTATAATAATTAGTACTCAGTGACTTAAAACAACAATTTTGTCCTTGCTGTTTGTACATGTTAGGAATTTGGAAAAATCATAAGAAAAACAGATTGTTTCTGTTTAGTCATATTTGCGGCCAGGCTATAGAAACTCAGTGTTGGAGGGTGAGTGATCAGTATCACATGATGATGTCTATTGACAAATCTGGCAGTTGCTTCTGGCTGTCAGCTGGGATCTTAGCTGGGACTTAACAATGATGAATCTACATGTGGTTTCTTCATGTATATTGGCATTCTTCACAGCGTGACTTTCTCATAATTGTCAAATCCTTGCATGGCATTCCAGAGTTCTGTAAAGTGAATATTCTATAAAACGTATCCAGCATTGATTTGTTTTTTTAAAACTTTTATTTAATACATATAAATTTCGAAAGTATAACTTTTGGATTATAGTGATTTTTCCCCCATAACCTCCCTCTACCAGCAAACCATCCCCCTCCCACTCCCTCTTCCATCCCATTCTTCATTAAGATTCATTTTTAATTATCTTTATATACAGAAGGTCAACTTAGTATATACTAAGTAAAGATTTCAACAGTTTGTACCCACACAGACACACAAAGTATAAAGTACTGTTTGAGTACTAGTTATACTGTTAATTTACATAGTACAACACATTAAGGACAGAGATCCAACATGGGGAGTAAGTGCACAGTGACTCCCATTGTTAATTTAACAATTGACACTCTTATTTATGACGTCAGTAATCACACGAGGCTCTTGTCATGAGCTGCCAAGGCTATGGAAGCCTCTTGAGTTCACCAACTCCGGTCTTATTTAGACAAGGCCATATTCAAAGTGGAAGTTCTCTCCTCCCATCAGAGAAAGGTACCTCCTTCTCTGATGGCCCATTCTTTCCACTGGGTTCTCACTCACAGAGATCTTTCATTTAGGTCATTTTTTTTTTTTTTTTGCCACAGTGTCTTGGCTTTCCATGCCTGAGGAACTCTCATGGGCTTTTTAGCTGGATCCAACTGCCTTAAGGGCTGATTCTCAGGCCAGAGTGCTGTTTAGGGCATCTGAGTCTTCCAGCACTGATTTGTGAGTTAGTCTCAGAGATATCACAGTGTTGCTTATGCTTTTTTTGGTTTGTTTTCTTATTATTTAAAGTAAACAAATTTCATATAATTTGTGTATACAAATTTAGGAACATAGCGATATTTTGCACCCTACACTCCTTCTCCCCCCATGGACCCAGCATTCCTCTTCTTTCTTCTCTTATGCTCTCTCTTAATTTTTATAGTGATCTACTTTAAGATTACTTTATATTCATAAAGATTAACACTGTGCTAAGTAAAGAGTTCAACAAATATTAAGAAAAAAGGCACTGTTCCTCAACAGTAGAGAAGACAACTGTAAACAATCATCAAATCTGAAAATGTGAATTTCACTCCTATATATTACATTTTTAGTACTCCATTATCACAGACAAAGATATTTGTCTTTTATGGACTGAACCCTGGAGCCTGTGCTATGTCGAGAGGCTGGGGGTACCTCCCAGTCCTTCGTGGTGCCCAGGCCCCTGTCAGCTCTCTCAGTCATATTCAAAGTCAGTGGAAACCATGGATTTTTTCCTCTTGTAAAATCCCCAGATCATATGAAAGCAAAAGAACTTCCACAGCCAAAATGATGTCAAAATGGTGCTTTCTACCTACCTGTTGCCAGCTGTTCTTCTTGGAGTATGGGAAGAAAGAAACATACCCATTTTTCTCCCATTGGGTTAAGTGGGTACCCTGCTCCCTGATGGAGCCCTAGAGTGAACTCAAAGATAGTGCAGTCTGCAAGGCTCTCCTGGTAATATCACCACTGGCATGGGCTGCTGAAGTTTGCTTTCATCTCATTCTCCAGTGCTGGCACATCCTCTGGCTCTTGGCTGGGGATCCTGGATTGTATCTTGCTTGTTGCTGTGCATCCACACCTTCCACGCTGATCCACAGTGTCCCTCTTCCTTCTGTAAAATTTCCACTGCAGACTTCTCTCCAATTGTTCCCTGGAAGGCATTTCTTCCAGTTTTTTTCTGCTGTTTTCCCCTTATATCTTTTCTCTATTTGGCTATCTTGGAATCTATGTTTTTTTTTTTTTCTTTAACTAGAAGTAAACCACAAGCTCACTCAGTTTCTTGAGAAAAAACATGGACTCTACCTCTTCATGAAAATCACAATATTTGCAGAAATATTTCACAGCTATCACACGCAAGGGGACAAAAATCTCTGATGAATGAGTTGAAAGACACATATGACACTGTAACAGAGCAGCTAATTTCCTGGTAGCCTAATATTGATAATTGTATAATTTGTATTAGTGGTTATTAGAGGTGGTAGGAAAAGAGCTGGAAGATTTTTGCTCCCTGCAGATAAGTTCTTTGATCCATTAAGAAATTAGTGAATATCCAATTTTCTAGAAACTTGAAAAGAGGATTTAGAATTTAAGCTTTTCCGCATATCTTTTTTGCTTTCATTGTTAATTTTCATTTTCTTCAAGCTTTCTTATCTTTTTGATTAGTTCTGAAAATAAATGCAGTAATATTATTCTGTGTAAATAACTTAGATAAAATTTTATAGAAAAATTAACCCATTCTGCATGAGACTATATGAATCATAGCTTGTTTCATTCTTAAAGCTTCTGATATTGACTATAGGATCAATTGCTGGCTTGAATTAAAAATTAGCAATCTAGAAGCCTGTGTTGTATTGCAGCAGGTTAAACCACTGCTTGCAACAGCTGCATCCCCTGTCAGGGTTCCACTTCTAGGCCTGACTGCTTTATTTCCAATCCAGCTTCTTGATAATGTGCCTGGAAAGGTAATGGATGAGTAGCCACATACTTGAGCTCCTGCCACCCATATGGGAGACCCAGATGGTGTTCTAGGCTCCTTGCTTTAACCTTGGCCATTGCTGTCTTTTTCAGAGGGAACCCGCAGATAGAAGATATTTCCCTCTTTCCCCTTCTTTCTACCTTTTTTTCTTTTTTCCCTGTCACTGTACCTTCCAAATAAATGAATGCATAAAAAATCTGTAAAACAAATGGGGCAAACATAGACCATGTTGATGTAATAGGACTGGGTAAGGGAGTAAGATCTTGATTTCAAGGAATATCTCATTGGCATTATAATATCTGAACTAGGACCTAATTGACAAGATGGGTGTGGTTTTGTAACAACTCAAGCCTGATGGTTAATCTTTTAAATACAGTAGCCTTTGCTGTTACTGCCTTTATTGGGCTTCTAAATTCCAACTTCAGAAAAACACATGGTTTCCATTGGGCGTCCCTTAGTGTTTGTTCCCTTAGCCTGTCATATACTTCTGCTTTTCAGTCAGAGTAACCAAGACTAAACAAATAAAAAGGAAATAACTTTTCTTGAGTAATATCTAACTCAGTTATCAGCCTGAATTTTTTTCTCTTTTCTGAGCAGTGATTTTTCTTTTTTCCTTTTCAAAATATTTTACCCTTATCATAGTGTACCATTGGGGTTTATTTTATTCTCCTCTTTCTTTTTCTCACCAAGTGGTGAGCTTACCTGAAACATATTGTGTGTGTATTTGTGTCTGTGTCAATGTTTGTCTATGTCGATGTTTGACACATGAGAAAAGAAAAAAATAGTTCGGTAGAGTTTTGACTCCAAGAGCTAAATGGTTGAAGAGATTGCTGTTTATTACTAAGTATTTCTAGGAGTTTTTAGTTCAGTTGCTTGTCTCTGAACATGTGACTTTGTGTTTTGAGTCTCTTCCAGTCCATGAGAGGTGATGTTATGGAAACTCTCCCAATAATGCCCCTGGAACAATCTTAAAAGCTGAAAGATTATGTCATAAATTGACTATTTTTCAGACTCTGGTGAAAACTCCTGAATGAGAGGATTCATAGTTGTTGTATGGTATTTGCAGCTTTTCTAACACATTCTACCAACTAATCACCTCCTGTCAAGTGAAAATGTGTTTCCAGTGTCCTGCTATCAAAAGAGCTGCACAATTCATTCTTTGATAATGATAGGTTAGCTTGTCTATTAAGAATTGTGAAATAAAAATAACAGTGGTGATGGAGCCATATGTGTGCCTTCTCATGCAAGATACAAACACGGGAAGACATACTGCCCCATCTTTTTCACATGTAATTCTTGCATCCTGGTTTCCTCTTTTCTTACCTGCTGCTTCTTTACCTACCTTGCTTTTCTTGCTTTTTAATTGTTGTTCTTACCTGAAGCTTAAGCTTTCTTTTTCCTTATTTTTCTTTCTAGCTTGTTGTTATCTAATAAAGCATCATTATTTTGGTTTCAACATTATAGAAGAAGAGTGATGAGAATAATAAATTCCCACATATATAATGTTTGGTTCAGTTTCATTCTTGAGAAGCTACCGACTAAAAAGAAAGTAATGTTTTTAAACATATGGATGGATTTTCATTTTCTACATGATCCACCTCACTGATATGCTTTACAAATATACCCCTGCTTTATAGTGTTAGTTTTCTAACTTCTCTGAGTTAATTCAGTGCTACTGCCTTCATCCTGATTATTATTTTATTTGCTTTCATTCTATTCCATTTATAAAGTTATTTTTGACCAGTCTTAAATATTTAAACTCTACCTCTATATTTCTGTTCTGCATTTTGTAGCAAACATGGGGTATACCTAATAATGTTATTATATCCTTTTGCATGCTATTGAGAATTTTAAACTATTTATAGGTAATACTGGAAATTCCTAAAAAGAAGAAACCATCATCACTCAGAATTCTTATGATGCAACATAACATGCTATATGTTATGGGCATATATCATATATGTAATAGACATGTTATGGGCATATATGTTATGGGCATGTATATGGGATATGTTATGGAAATATAATGAAACTTTTAGGTAAATTGATTTTCAGAAACAATAGATTCATTAAAGAATTTAGAAACAAAAAAATACAGATGGTGATTGTCTCTGTGTACTAACTAATTCCTGTACTAAAATCTAGGCCTTTTCTATTTTGGCATTGCTGGGACTCTGAGTTTCACTAGTTCTGCTAAAACCTATTTGAAGTCAATAGGTTTTATTCAAAGGTAAAGTTAAATAAATTAATCTTGGATTAGGTACTGCATTCAAAGAATAGATGCTTTGCAGAACCTGTAGACTCAAGAGCAGCTCTTTGAGAGGTTATTAATAATACAATGAAAAAGGGAGCATAATTCTTGTTGAGTTGATGACCCTCCTAATTAGGTGTTGACACATGTATTCAATTGAATTTAGTAATTTACTGAATTACTGATCATCAGCTTAGAAACTCTTTCTTCAGCTAATAGACCAATCTAAAGTTACCATGCTTGCTATAATAGGATTTACATTGAATGCCTCAATTTTTCTTAGAAAAGTAAATGGGCAAAATGAATAGTATCTATTCTCTTCATCAGTCAAATTTTTTTTCTTATCAGCCAATATATAATCATTAAGTGCATCTTAAATGTAAGACTGTTCTGAAAACGTATCTTATAGTATTTGATGTAAATACAGTTATATCTTTGATCCAAGAAAAATACTTAATGTATTGATAGAGTATAGCTTGATATCTAGGTTATTTAATTTAAAATTGAATTTATGATTCTATAAGGAAGGGGTTATTCTAGTTCAAGTTAATGAAGGAAATTTGACCCTGGTGACATAAGAAACAATTCTTTAGAAAGGCCTGTAGGAGGATTTCCAATTGTTAGACTATTGGGAAGTTGCATTGAAATGCTGTATTTATCATGCTTTTATATATAATTATGCTTACATTAATGACATGATAAATAACATATCATCTTGTTGGATAGTTGGGTCATTCTTGGTCAGTTCTGCTGCTGTTAGAATAAATTCCTTTCTAAGTAGATAAGTGGACAAAGTATACCACTTCTCTTGTCTCTACTACCAACATGAATCAAGTGAGAGTATCAGATTAGAAGTATATTTAACAGGATTTTGCTTCAATAAAGCTTCTTTGTATATCTATACATATATTTACATTTAAAGCTATAGAGAATAGGTATAGAACAGAACTAATTAGAAGATGTAGTTTTCTTTGTATAAGTTGAATCCTCTCATGAAAATTGCAACCATTCTTTAAAATAGACTAAGCATTGTAAGGCTATATATTATTAAATGCCAGTTTGTACAGTTTTACTTTCTGTAGTTAATCTGTGGTGAGAATGATCATTGTTTGTAGGTTAAATTTACTTTTGTTTAAAGAAACATAAAATCATCCCAAACTGGATTAAAAAAGGATAAATCCATATTTCGGATACTGTAATTCTCACATCATGGATGTGCTTGGCTATTTAATTCATAGAATCAAACAATATCTTTTAATTCAGTTGTTCTTTTCAAATGTCCATTTTTGGTGAAACATCCTTCTTGTGTTTGTGAAGTCACCTACATCCAAGTACTACAGGAAAGAGGACCATATATATGTGAGAATACTCAACAAAAGTCACAAAATACCAAATTTGTTCTGATGAGGCATATGTTCTTCCCTCAGTTGGTCACTGGAATTAGGGAAATGTGAGAGTATTGTGGGTATGCTAGAATCACACACCAGCCTTTTTCCTGTAAATAAAGTCAGTTTTATAGGAACCAAATGAACTGAAAATAAGTGAAGAACATTTCCCAAAAATGTGGACCAACATATCTTTCCCATTACATAATGGATCTAGAGTAACCTAGGAAGTTTATCTAGCATCTTGGAATGCTTTGGCCTTAAAAAGATAATATGTGTAATCCTGTTAAATAAATGAAAAAATAGAAACATAAATACTTCAGATTTTTGTCTAGCACAGCAGAAAATAAAATTATTGGTAGAGAATATAGATCTTTTAAGGAGAGAAAAAAATGGATAACAAGCAATTTGCCTAGAAGTTAAGATACCAACATTTAGGGTAGGCAGGCATTTGCAAAAGCACTTAAGTTGCTGCCTGGAATACCTGCATCCCATATCTAAGTGTCTGGTTTGAGACCTGTCTCCTGCTCTTCTGAGGCCATCTTCTTGCTATTGTGTAATCTTGGGAGGTAGGAGATGATAGCTCAAATACCTGGGTTCCTGCCATCCATATGGGAAACTAAAATTCATTCCAGGCTCGTGGCTTCATCTTGACTAGCTCTGGCTGCTGTGGGCATTTGGAGAGTCAACTAGAAAATGGAAAATCTCTGCCTCTCTGTGTGTCTCTATGTCTCAGTGCCTTTCCAATAAAATGTAAACAAATACTTTTAAAAGAGGAAGAAGAAGGACACCCTCATCCTGTATCAGAGTACCTGGGTCTGATTTCTGGTTACTGCACATGACTCGGCTTTCTGTTAGTGCAAACACTTCAAAGCAGCAGTTATGACTCATATGATTGGGTTCTTGCTACTCACAAAGAGATCTGGATAGTGTTCCTGGCTCCTGAACTTGGCCCTTGTTCAGACGTGGCTTTTGTGGGCATTTGGGGAGTGGATAAGCAAATAGGATCTCTGTCTCTCGCTCGCTCGCTCTCTGTTTCTCTCTAATAAATAAGTTAGTAAATTAAAAAGATCATATTTTAATGCATTTAAACTAATAAGTTGTATTTTCTTGAATGGTACTTAAGTAACAAACTGTTCCAGAATGTAAATATTTCTGAGTTCCTGGTAAAGAAGAGAGTATGAAGATTCTTTTTTCTTTTGAATTATGCTTCACATTTAGGTTCCCATTTTCTGTTAACTGTTTAGGAAAAATCACATTTTAAATATTTTGCACCCTTAAGTTCTATTGTGTATTTTCCATCATTGTCTTATCTTGGACAAGTAAGCCAAAATTGAATAGATAGGAAGGTTGCTAACTGGAAAACAGGATACACTGTAGATGTTGCATCCTGAGTTTTATTTTGACAGAGTCTGTTAGGAAACTAGTGCAGAGGCATTGTGCACCAAATTGATTAAATATCAATTAGATGATTTATATGTATTGGATTCAAGCAAATTCAAAGTATTTCTTGTGGTCTGGGGTCACAGAGGAGAGAGCAAGGAAGAGGAATAAAGAGAGGGAAGGGAGAAAGAAAGGTGAATAGCCTGGAACATAAAGAAATAACCTCAAACACTAGATATGAGAGATTCAAATATTTCTTGATCTGTGGAATGTGTGAAGTATGTTTCTATTAGAATGGAAATGCCTTGCACTGTGAGGTTTCTGCATTATAAAAAAGGCAATCTGCTTTCCATTCATGCTTCAGACTTACTTTTATCATCAAAGATGCTGCTATTTTGGTATCAGATCCTGAAATGTGATGACAACACATGACCTTCACAGGTTCTGAGTGGAATCCAGTGGGTGGTATATATACTCCACACCTGTGTTTCCCTCAAACACAATTACTTAGACTCAGGATAACTTTACATCACCTAGGTTAATGATGTTGTATCATCAAGTGATAACGTGATCACAGCTTTTGACACTGATTTTCCTTGGTATGGCATTACTTTTCTTACAAACTATTACCTTCTTTTTTTCTTCCATTAGCTTCATTTTATTTTGACTGTGAGGTTAATTTTCATTAAGTCTGAGTGAAATACTGAAGGGAAAATATAGACTCTGACAACTTCAGCAAGAAAGGGAAAGGAAAAGTGGCAGAAGATTTCACAACAAATGTAAAGGAAGACAGAGCAACATTGACTCTGTGGTTAAAATTAAAAGCTAAGGAAATATATGCCTGGAGACTCAACAGTGAGAAAATAACGAGTTTATTTAGAGCTCTCAAAGGGAGGCCAAGTAAGTCTCTACTTGGTTTTCATCAGTCAATTTTATTTAGTGTTTTATGCACCTTGGGGATATATAAATAAGAACCATCAATTTATATGACTTTATTATTTTAATTTTCTTGGAAAAAATTTAAGTGGGGATAATTAAATGTGAATGAAACAGAAGACATGAGTCTATGGCCTATCTTAGATTTAGAAATATATAATTTTGCTTAAAAATTCAGTTGATTAAAGATGACCAAGTCTTATTGAAGTAAGTGATTTCGATAGGACTGCAGTGTACATGTGTGTGACTTTTTCTGTTTAATGCAAGTTTTTGGTAGGTTTTTTTTTTTGTTTCTGGTGAGGCCTCTCTTCCTGGCTTTCCAATACCCACCTTCTCACTTTATCTTCATTGGGCCTATTCTCAGAATGTTCACATACAGCCTTTTGGTATTTATTCCCTGAGAGACTCAAGCCCTGACAGATTAGGATGCCAACCTTATACCCCATTTTTGCTTAATATCTTCTTTAAAGGCTGTAACTCCAAATGCCTTCACATTTGGAGCTGGTGCTTTACCCTGTATATGTTAGGGAGTGTATATGTCAGTCCATACAGATATTTAGAGTATTTGCTAACTCTATATAAAACATGAGAGAACTACAAAAAATTTGTAGAAAAATTAAATGCAAATGAGTTTATTGTGGTACAGAAAATATCAAAATGCGGGCATAGTTTTATATGGTATACATTTTCCATGAAATTTTCAAGGCCCCTTATGTGCATGAATTTTAAAAGTTTTTATACCAAAATAAACTTATGTTTTATTTCTATTTTTCTGTGTACTTTTTGAAATACCCTGGCACAAGAGAAAGATATTTTGAGGCACTGGAATTGTAAAAAAAAAAAAAAAAAAGTTCAATCTCTAAAATACCAAATAGGATTTGATATCCAGGTACATAGAATAATTCAAGAAGCAAATTTCTCTGTTGTCCTCGATTAACTATCGACTTCAGCAAGTGGGAGCTGAACACAGTCCCATGAGACAGACTGTACTGTGACATCTTCGCTTCACACTGAAGAACAGTAAATACCAGGGACCCATCGTAGACCCAAATGTGTTTTTTTTTTTTTTTTTTTTAAAGTTATAGTGTATATAAGCCTCTATAGAGACTGTTTTAGAGTAATTGAATCGTGTGTCAAAGCAAGTACACTAAATGGCAGCTTTATTTTTACTTATTTTTCTGCTTATAACTTCTTAAGCCTCTACAAGTTAGCATAAAAAATATTTGAAACATAGTCTTCAGGAGCCTCTCTCATTCTCAGATTGTGATGGGTCAGTTCAGAAGCTTCGTTTTTAAAAAAATGTCCCCTTCTAAGGCAATTCTGACAGGTGGTTATCTTGTTTCTTCATTATTCTGTATTTTAAGGAGGACTTGGTGGTGAGAAAGTACCCAGAAAGTTTCATTGTTTATCCGTTATGATTTTTTTTAAAAGTATACGTACCTGAAATATGTATTCGTGAAGATGATTTTGTGGGAAAATTGTGAGAACCTCTAGGCAATCCCACTATGTTATATTAGCTGCACTACAGGTACAAACAGGGCTGGTGGTCTGGGAGAGTTTCTGGTTATCAAGATTATATGTTAGTTTACTGACTCTTCTCAGGGTAAAATTTTTACCTTCATCCTCAACCATATCAGAATGGTAATCTTGAAGTTGAGTTTCCCTTTCCTTATACGGATTATATTTTTTAAACTTTCTGTGTTGTCTAGAAGCACCATAGCATATAGTCCCTGTGTGTTTTTGTGGATATGGATCACTTACAGCAGTCACCAGTAGGGCACTTCCAAAATGCTGCATGAGGAACCATTGCATATTTCTGAGCAGAAAAGTAAATATGTAAGAGTAGTGTCTTCTTACTTCCTCTGTCTTTCTTTTGCATGACCATTTTAATGTCTAAAGAATGCTAGCAATGCAAGATGCAAAACTTTTGAATTCTTGTTACTGACTTGAATTGTGTTAAATATGAATGTAATGAAGTTAAATATGAATGTAATGAAGAGACTGTAATGAAGTTCTTAGTAACTATTTTATTTAAGTAGTGTAGGGTTAATTTTAAGTTTGTTGTCTTATTCCTGCTTTGAAGATTAATCTGAAATCACCACATTAACATGATATAAAGGTGAGATACAAGGCTTTGGGAACAAATATAGTGGAGGAAAGTCTGATGGTCAGAGAGATCAGGGATGGTTTTCTTGGACAAAAGATTTTTCTCTGATAACTGAACTAAGAAAAGTAATTGATTAAGCAATGGAATGCTGAGCAGAGCTGAGAACTTGCAATAAATGGTAAGCATTGTGAAGTCTTTTGATCTGTTTCTGAGTATGAGGCAGGGTTGCCAAAATTTGAGCAAGGAGTTCCTTGATGTGATTTACATATTTAATTAAACACCAAGACATCTCAGGTGTTTGATACATAGGTATCACTAATGGGTGCATGGAGACCATTTAGCAGGTCATTACCTTCATCTGGGTGAGAGAGAATAGAAATCAGTCTAGACAGCTGGAGGTGTTCCTGGAGACAAATCAGTGGCTTTTAAAAAATACTTAAGAGATAAGATTGATAAGACTTACTCATAGATAGGGTATGGGGAGTGAAGCAACAGCCACTACTAATTATGATTGTATTCTGAGTGTAATTGCTCATCAGGTTTGAGCAAAGAGATAATAAATTTAATTTTAGGCCGGCGCCGTGGCTCTAGGCTAATCCTCCGCCTTGCGGCGCCGGCACATCGGGTTCTAGTCCCGGTCGGGGTGCCGGTTCTGTCCCGGCTGCCCTTCTTCCAGGCCAGCTCTCTGCTGTGGCCAGGAAGTGCAGTGGAGGATGGCCCAAGTGCTTGGGCCCTGCACCCCATGGGAGACCAGGATAGGCACCTGGCTCCTGCCATCGGAACAGCGCGGTGCGCCAACGGCAGCGCACCAGCCACGGCGGCCATTGGAGGGTGAACCAAAGGCAAAGGAAGACCTTTCTCTCTGTCTCCCTCCACTGTCCACTCTGCCTGTCAAAAAAATAAATAAATAAATAAAATAAATTTAATTTTAGATACATAGAGTTTGAGACAGTTGTAAGACAACAAAGTGTTGCATCTCAAATACCACATGGTTTCTGTTTTCTTTGGAAGTTAATATGTAGAGAGAATAAAAAATAAAATATGTGGACTGAAACACAGAAAAGAAAGACTATTCTAGGCTTTAGAAGTAAATGTGTGTGAGCTATATATCTAGGAGGTCATATTGATTAATATAAAAAATGAGGAAGATATTTAAGTTACATGCAAGAAGGATTGTATTTGATTTTCATAGTTTCATTATGAATTAGTATCAATACATATAAATTATAAGTCAGTTAATTTTTCATTAGCATAAAAAAAGACTTCTAGACCTAGTATTTCTAGGAGTCAGAATTTACTGTGGGGGTGATGAGTGTTCATTGCTTTATGTGACAGATCAAAGATTGACAACTAAGACATTCTAGACTTTTAAGGTCATTTTCGAGATATGGCACTTAATTTATTATGAAACAAAAACAAAATATTTCTACATTGGTACTCATATTTCATATAATATATGTATATTATTCATATTGCATATTATATGTCAGATATAATAATATATTCATGTTTTATAGTGTATACATTTTAATCAAATCATAATTATATTATAATTGATTATAAAATTATATACTATAATTATAATTAGTATATTTTATAATTATATAAAATAATTATAATTATTTAAAATAATTTTTTAAAAGACTATAAGAAAAAAATGAAAGGCAAATAAAAGGAAAAGAGAAGATTGACAAAAAATTAAAAACATAAAATCATATGGTACCACTCTTGGTTACAAAGTTAATATTAGCATGATTAAAACCATTGCTACTTAAAACCGAGTTTTGATGTTCTCATGAATCCCAAGTTTGGACTTTAAACAGTGCAATGGAGAAATCATTCTGTGTTACATTTAAACTTTATAGAACATTGTGTAGTATCATTTAACTAGTTTTAGATTTTATGTCCATCACAGTAATTATATTGTCACAAAGATAAGATAAAAATAGAGCAAGAGGAGTAAGCCTATAGAAATAAAGCAAGAGGAGTAAGCCTATAGAGCAAGTCTTAAAAGACCCTGTAGGAGTTACAGAACCCTACAAATTTATTACATGGCATGTGCCTTATGAATTATGCATTACCAAAAGAGTGCAAAATCATTTACAGCAGTCAGCAGTAGGGTACTTCCAAAATGCTGTATGATGAATCATTGCACATTTGTGAGCAGAAAAGTAAATATGTAAGAGTAGTGTTTTTTTTTTTCATTTCCTCTGCTTCTATAAAACCATTTTAATGTCTAAAGAATGCTAGCGATGCAAGATGCAGGGATTCCATTCAACCTCATACTTCAGCAGATATATAGCATATGTTCTCCAGTATAATAATACATTATGTTGAAATGGCAGAAAGACATTATTCTTAATTAGTGGTTTCCACTCTCAAACACTTTTGAATTTGGTTCTTATTGTTCATGTCTTTAAACAGCTGCTATTCAAACCTTGACTACTTCAAGAGAGAAAGAATAAGCAAACCCAAGAGAAATAATAGGACAAGTAGTAGGGTTTTTTTCTTCATCTGCTCTCAGTTTATAATAAGGCCTCAGAGAATTGATACCTGAATAGAAAGGTAACTAAGAAAAAGTATTTTTGTATTGGGACCAGCAATGTGGTGCAACCAATTAGGTCACAGCCTGCAATGATAGCATCCCCTATGGGCACCAGTTCAAGTTCCACTTGTTCCTCTTGCAATCCAGCTCCCTGTGAATATGCCTGGGAAAACAGCAGATGATGGCCCAACTGCATGAGCCCCTATAGTCTATATGAGAGACCTGCATGGAGTTCCAGGGTCCTGGCTTTTGCCTGGCTCAGACCCAGCCATTGAAACCATTTAGGACGTAAACCAGCAGATAAAAGAGCTCTCTCTTTCTGTCTCTCTGTAACTCTGCCTTTAAAAAAAACACACACAACAAAAGTTTGTTTTAATCTTTGATTTTTTCTAGGTTTTCTGATATTATAATAATCATATTAACAAACTATATCTTATATTTAATAGCCGGGGTTAGAAAGCATTAATGTTATAAACTTCTAAGGTTTTTGTTGGATACAACATTTTCTGAGAGGACTAATTTCAAATTTCTGGTTAACTACTTCTCAGTAAAACTATTAATGGGATCACAAATGTGACATATATATATGTATTTTAATATTCATGGCTACACTAAGAAAAACAAAGAGCAATAAGTGCATAAATTATTTCACAGCTGACCAATATAAAAATTATTGAAGTATTTGACATTTGTCTTGATGTTCCTAATGCCATACATGAGACATCAACATCTGCTTTAAGATTTTACATTTGCAGCACATCTTTAGATCATCCACACATTTCAAGGGCTTGGTCACCCTCCCTGCCCTTCACCAGTGGTCACTATATTACATGCACAGCACAAGGTACTCAAAAAAGACATATTTATGATTTCTGGTTATTGCTTTAGAAATTTAGAGACAACAGTCAGGATCTGAAGTATGAAATAGACAACAAACCCAAGCAAAGAGAGAGGTTAATAACCAGGAACACACCACCACCCTAATTATTTATGTATGAATTCACACAGAATGAAGTTTTTTAAAAAATAGAATGTGGTATAACCATAGGTAAAAACTAAAAAAGCTCTCAGCCCTGAAGCTAAGCAAAAAATCTGAACAAAGAGTTAAACTTTTTTAATTGTAAGGTAACATGGAAGGCTGGCGCCATGGCTCACTAGGCTAATCCTCCGCCTGCGGCGCCGACACCCAGGGTTCTAGTCCCGGTCAGGGCGCCTGATTCTGTCTCAGTTGCTCCTCTTCCAGTCCAGCTCTCTGCGGCCCAGGAAGGCAGTGGAGGATGGCCCAAGTACTTGGACCCTGCACCTGCATGGGAGAACAGGAGGAAGCACCTGGCTCCTGGTTTCGGATTGGTGCAGTGTGCCAGCTGTAGTGGCCATTTGGGGAGTGAACCAACGGAAGGAAGACCTTTCTCTCTGTCTCTCTCTCTCACTGTCTAACTCTGCCTGTCAAAAAAAAAAAATTAACAAGATAACATGGAAAGCAGAGAATCATGTAGGTTCAAGATAAATTAGATATGAAGAAAAATATCAGCAATTAATATTTTTAATAATTAATAGATTTGTACTTTGACTTACTTATTTCTCAATTCTCAGGAGGAACTAGAAAAAATTGGTCTACTTTTTTATAGCTTTTAAAGAACTCACTAAGGAATCAGCCTTGTGGCACAGTTGGTTAAGCTCTTGCCTTCATGTTTGCCATCCTAATTTGGAGCACTGGATTGAGTCACAGCTGCTCCACGTCTAATCCAGCACCCTGTTAATGCACCTAGGAAACCATTGGAAGATGCTCCAAATGTTTGGACACATGCTACACATGGATAGAACTCCTGGCTACTGGCTTTCCCTTGGCTCAACCCTGGATGGTATGGCCATTTGTGGGACAAACCAATAGTTGGAGGATCTCTCTTTCTCTCTGTCACTCTGCCTTTCAAATAAATCTTAAAAACAGAAAACCTACTGACATAGGGTACAATAATCAATTTTAATATTTCCTGGGGATTCCATAAGAAAAAAAATACCTATCTTTCCTTTGTTTTAACTTTATACAATCAAACCACTTTATTCTTTAAAAAAATCTGCATGTCACAATTGGACTGTCTAAATAATGTGAATATTACCACTGTGTCCCATTTTTGGGATATTTCTTTCATATCACATAGGGTTCTGATTATTCCCTCAGTGCCTACCTATAGCCTGCAGCAGCAGCAACAGGCAACCCTGAAAATAAGATCTTAAAAAAAGGAGCAGAATTAATATGACAAATATTATCACACATATTTTAACACATATTTTCTTGAATAGCTTCTTTTAGAAATATGATTTCATGACTCGGTGTATAATCTTATTTGTATTGAGCTATTCACACACATGCACACGCGCACAAACACACATATATCTTCTTGGCTACTAAAGCACCTTAAACAGTCAAACTTTCTGGAAGAAAAATTAGGTACAATGGGCAAGTTTCACAATGAGTAAGAATATTGATTTTCTCTCAAGGGTTAACTAAAACTTCATTAAAAGAACCAAATAATTGCCAAGGATCCCAAGTTTGTCTATTAATTCCTTCCCTTGAGAATCTTACATATAGGAAAGAAATTCAATAATCATTTATCATTCTTTTAAAAAAATAAATTTATTTTCATTTGTTAGGCAGGAAGAAATAGAGACAAGGAGCTCCCACATGCTACTGCACTCCCCAAATGCCTCGCATGGCTTAGATTTGACCAGGTGGAAGCCAGCACCCATGATCCCAATCCAGATCTCTCATTTGGGTGGCAGGAATCCAATGACTTAAACCATCACCATGGCTTCCCAAGCTGTACATTACCAAGATAAATGGAATCAGGAGCCTGAGCCGGTAATCAAACCCAAATGCCTCAATGTGGGATGCAGTTGTCCTAATCACTGGGTCAAGCACTTGCCCTAATACCAATTTTTTTTTCTTTTTTCTTTCTTTCTTTATTTTTTTGACAGGCAGAGTTAGAGAGAGAGAGAGAGAGAGAGAGAGAGAGAAAGGTCTTCCTTTTTCTGTTGGTTCACCCTACAAATGGCCACTACGGCTAGGGTGCTGCGCCGATCCGAAGCCAGGAGCCAGCTGCCTCCTCCTGGTCTCCCTTGTGGGTGCAGGGGCCAAGCACTTGGGCCATCCTCCACTGCACTCCCAGGCCACAGCAGAGAGCTGGACTGGAAGAGGAGCAACGGAACAGAATCCGGCACCCCAACCGGGACTAGAACCCTGGGTACCGGCGCCCCAGGCGGAGGATTAGCCTAGTGAACCATGGCGCTGGCCCCAATTTTTTAACAATGTAAATTTCTTAAATCATTTGAATCTATCTTAAAGTAATGTGAGCAGATACCAGCAATGTTTTACAGTCCTGTCTAGAATCTTTAATAAAAGTGTAAGGCTCTTTCCTGTGTGAGTGACCTCTCTGGGCACAAGCCATTCTATTTGGTATCTTCTTCAGAAAACAATACTATGTGTAGCATGGAAGAAATAAATACATTAGAACAACTTTCACTTCTCTTTAATGATACTGTTAAATTCTTCTGAATTATGATATGAAACATTTTTTAGTATGTAGTATAGTAGAAATCCAAATTTCCCTGGGAAAATGCAATCAGTAGAAGTAAGCTATCCATTTTTGGATGTAGATAATTTTGTGCCTTTCCACAGTTTGGCTCTGGTTTATCTGTAAAATATTTTGTGGATCCTAGGAGGGTGGGACCCTTCTACAGTGTTTCATCTCTCATTTTCACCAGCCTAAAGGCCAAATTAACAGACCATTGTATATTTCTGAAATCTTAAACTCTTTATCTGAAACTCTCATCTTTCTAAGCTTGAACTTTGTTCTGTGGCACATTTTTTTTTTTAAATATTAGCTGTCTCATCACACACACACACACACACACACACACACACACCCTGCCACCTCCATCTGCTACCACCACTAGAATTTTGAGCCATGCTGTGGCTGACTTCACTTCCCTATTCACATGCCCTGGACCCATACATCGTTCATTTCCATTTTGTTTCATATCTCATCACATTCTCTCACCCTTTGTTCCCCTGCATGCTCCTCTGTTGAACACCTGCTGTAGTCAGCAGATGGGTCCTCAGTTGATCTCTCTGTCCTGATTGTGCTGCTAAGGAACCCTAGAGAAGCACCGTGAGGCCATTCTGATACAGACTTTTAGGGGTATGAGTACAGAATATGCTTTTTCACTAATCCCTGATGGTCCTTTTTGTTGTCTTCTTCTTAAGCGTCTTGACAGCAGTTTGCATTTCTGTTGTGTCTTTCTGGTTTTGTAAGCTCCTAACCCTCACCCTGTACAGGTGTCTGCACTATTTGTTGTGTGAGGAGACTCAGCCCAACAGGGATGCATTTCTTTAGCTGCTTGTCCTCCCCCTCTCATACAGATCTCACTGTACTGGGACTTACTTTTCATTCCTCTAGCTGCACAGATGCAGTGCCTTTACTCTTTGGTGAGGTTAGTTCTCTAACCAGATTCTTCATATTTTTTTTCCAATGTGTTTGGGGGCACTGTTTTGCTAAATTTCCCCCTCTGTTTCTTGATTCTACAAAACTCTTTCCCAAGAAACTTTCTTAAAACAGGTTAAAATATACTTCTCCCTATCTAAGTAATCTTGTCTGCAACCCTTTATTTCCCTGAATTTAAATTCTTAATGATATTATTTACTTCTAAAAAGGACTAAATGTCCCATTTCCCACTTAACCCTTTTCCTACTGTAATATCCTTAGTTTACTCTGATACACTTTAGAGTGTTCACTGCCTGCCCTCCTTTATATCCAATATGATGGGCTTTCTCTAGCTCTTAATTATCTTGACCTTTCTTATTGGTACACATGGAAGCATTCTTAAAACCCTTTCTTTATTTAAGTTTAGTGCTCTACTTATTATCCTATATGACCATTCATTTGTTTGTTCACTATCCTAGCCCTTGGCAGTTTAATTTTGCCATTTTACAGGGACTATGTGGATAATTTCTTCTATTTATTTGATTTAAGATCGAACTTATGTATTAAAATTTCATCTAATGTCTTAATCTTCAGGAAATGATGATGATCTAATGTTAGTACCCTTTAGCCAAAAGCCACCACATAAGCAATTGTTGTCAAACCAGTGGTATTTATTGATTTGTACAGTGAAGGAAAATGCACATAATTGGAAACTTGTGGGAATTGTTATAAATCAATATTAGGAAGGAATCAATATAAGGTTTTGGGTTTGGTTTGTAAGATTTGGAAGGAGGACTCAAGGAAATGGGAGTTGACTCTGGAGAGCAAGCTATTGGGAAACAGCTACTAATCTACTACAGCTATCTTAATCAGTGTTAACTATAAGGGACGCTTAAGCTCTGCTTGGTAAAGAACAACAGTCCATCATGTCAGCCACAGGGAGGGGTGCATTTGGTCTTGCGTGGTCTCTATCGTGAGATTGCTTTCTGCTTCATCATAATTGTGGATTGATGCTAGTGGTTTTGTTTTTGTTTTTGGTCTCACTTCATCATGGTCACAAAATGACATTATTAGATGTAAATATTTTATGAGATGTTTTATATTCTGCAAGAGAATATTAGGCCCTTCACTGTTCATTTTTTAACTGAGTTCTCACAACCCTAAGGACTTGCTGTTAGAGGTAGCTGGTTCAAAAGGCTTAAGGGGCTGCATTTCTTTCTCAACAATGATGATAGTAGTGATGCTTGTAACACATATTGCCTCTAGTGCTTATATTGTGCCAAGTACTGTTTAATATGACTGTATGATGAATTTGTACTAAATCATTTCATACAACATGATGAGATAGGTGATATGATTTTCTCCATTTTACACTTGGAGAAATGAAGGCTAGGATGGGAAGTAACTTAGAGTGACAAAGCTGGTAACTTGTACATATTAGGTGTATCAGTTATTTCTTGTATCTTGTAACCATCCCATATCTTCCCAACTGCACCTGGGTCAGGACTTAGCCACCTGTTTTATACTACTTCCTTGTCACTGAGTCTCACAGGCAAAGGTTAACAAAGTGCCTTGCCTTATTTGCTTACCCTTGCTCTTGCCTCCTGCCCAGTATATCTCTGTGGCTGCTGAGGTCCATTTCGTTGACCTGGAAGGGCAGGATAGTTAAAGCTTCAGGGGTGGATGTTCAACTAGTGCATATGCTCCTTTCTTCCTCTATATGGAGTGTCCTGAAACATAGCTGTTTGTGCAGCCCCCGGAAAACTTTCCGCAAGATTAAATAATCAGATGTGCTTGACTTAATACAAACATATTTGCTCTCTCTACTTTCTAACCTATTCTAATTTTTCCTCACTTTTGCTTTCCTGGGATGTATTTTCTTGGTAGTTAGTAGTACATACACCTTTGCACAAGATTATGCATAAGGGAAACCCAGGCAATCTGACTCCAGAGTATGAGAGTTCACCTGGATTTTCCTGTCTACTTGCCTAGCCACAGAGCATAGACATCGAAAACCTTGCCTTTAGAGGATCAACCTGAATTGGAGACTGTATTTTGCTGATATTATATTAGATGGTGTTAAATAATTACTTAATTTCTCTTGGCTTTTCTTAAATATTGAGTATAAGAGTACTTACTTCACATAGCATCGCCTTTGTGCCATGATTCTGACAAAACTAATGTTTTCTGTGCATCGCACACTGCTTGGCACGCAGTAACACAAAATTATTGTCATGATCCTTATTAATTTCCCTCAAAATTCCCCTTCTCCTTTGTTCCCATGTTTGTTGGTCTTCATATTAGCTTATTGCCTAAATTCAGTAACTCATGAACATCATTGATTCTTGCACCTGCTTTAGTTCTAGGTCTCTGCCCTCCCCCATTTTCACCAAGGGGTTGGTCAATAAATCAATATTTATTTTATCTCTGAAATTTCCTCTCAAGTCTACTTTAATTTAAACTTATATCTTCATTGTGGTAGTCTCATCCAGACCTTGCCATAGTTAATGAATAATACATACACAGAGCCACATGATCTTCCTGCCTGTTCACCTTCATACTTCACAGTGTGCTCTCTACCTTCTTTTTCTTTAAAAAAATGATTTGCTTGTTTATTTATTTTGAAAAGCAGAGTGACAGAGAAGGAATGATAGAGACAGAGATGCATGGAGAGAAAGTCCAACTGCTGGTTCATTCCCGCAAAGGTCTGCAATAGCCAGGTCTAGACCAGACTGAAGCCAGGAGCAAGGAACTCCATCCTGGTCTCCCACGTTGTGGCAGTGGTGCAAGTACTCAGTTGATCTGATGTCTTGTCAAGCACATTAGTAGGAAGCTGGATAGCAAGTACACAAACTGGAACTCAAACCAGCACTTTGGATGCTGTGTTGGGTGTGGCAACTTAACCTGCCACACCACTGTGCCCTCCACTTTCATAAACATCTTTTAAAACACAGGCCTGTTTTTGGACCGGCACTGTGGTGTAGTGGGTAAAGCCACTGCCTGCAGTGCCAGCATCCCATAAGGGCACCAGTTTGAGACCTGGCTACTCCACTTCCCATCCAACATTCTGCTGTGGCCTGGGAAAGCAGTGGAAGATGGCCCAAGTCCTTGGGCCTCTGCACATGTGTGGGAAACCCAGAAGAAGCTCCAGGCTCCTGGCTTCAGATAGGCACAGCTCTGACCATTGTGGCTACTTGAGTAGTGAACCAGTGGATGTAAGACCTCTCTCTCTCTCTCTCTCTGCCTCTGCCTCTTCCTCTGTAACTCTACCTTTCTAAAAAAAAAAAAAAACTTTCAAAAAAATTGTGCTTTGTTACTGATTATTTGCCCAGTTTCTTGGCCAGGGTTTCTCCAAACCTTAACCCTATTGACATGTTGGATTGGTTAGCAATTCACTGGAAGAAGACTGCCCTCTTCATTAAAGGATATTTAAAAACTTCTTGGGCCCCTAACCTCTACATATTAGTCTCTACCTTATTGTTATTAAAAAAACAGGTGTCTAGACATTGCCAAATATCCCTTTACTCCTTGTTCTATTTTATAAATCTTTCAGCTTTTGTCTGTATTTTTGGTTGTTATTTTGCTATGCATGTGTTTGCTTCCTCAATTACATTGTATGATTTCCTTATATCTTGAGCAGTTACAGAATGAATGGACTATAGTAGTTACTCAATAAATGCCTACTGAATTACATTTAGTTGATCTTTTTAAATTATTTGGTGACTCTAATCAGACCACTAGTTCTCTTTTTCATTATGATTTTAATATATGATGACAATTATATACATTCACAGCATGGAACATTTCCCATTTTTGGCACTTATGCCAAATACTAACAACTAATTGCATACTTAGCTGTTGAATATCTGCCCTCATCAATTATATGAGGGTATAGATCATGGTTGTCTCTTGCTTTACTTTTCACATGGCTAACACAGAAGCAGTACAGAGTACATTTTTACTAAATTATAAACTCTTATCTAAATTAATGAATTAATTAAATTAAGAAACTGTGCTGCCTCTAAGTAATAACAGAACATTTACATATCTGGAGAATTTTGGTCAATATATACACCATGGTTCACTGACTTAGAAGATGTAGCCATCATTGAACCTATGTTTTATTGTGCAATCTTTGAGTTTTCATCCTTGTCAAATTAGTGAAAATGTAATTTGTGCCTCTAAGTCACTTTAGAAAATAGAAAACTTGAGACTGTCATAAGTCAGTACAGATGTTTGATAGCCAAGGCTTGCAGTCTCCTATCACTCAGCATGTTCATTTTTTCCAGCACTAATGAATTAGCCTGCAGTCTTAATTGACATACTGACCTTGAAAACTCCAGAAAATGATCCTGTCCGCTAGCCTCATTATCTATGGTTTTATTAGCTGAGGAAATTTGACAATAAAACATGAAACAATTATAATTAATCTACACTCTGATATCATGAATTATACATCTAAAAATAAAAGTAATCATTGTAATCCCTAACACTGCATCCTACAAAAAATATTTTTGTTTCATATTCCAAGTAAAACTAGTGTTGTTCTGTTGCCAACTCCAACTACTTCTTCATTCATATTTTTTACCCTTAAATAAAGAATATTTTAAAGAGTTCCAGAAAACAGAATGGTATTTAAAACCTTAAATTTACTGTCTTTTGCAGAATATTCTGTTATCAGAAGAAAGCCACATGCTATCTTAAAGAATATTAAAACTACAAGACAAAAAAAAATCTTCCCAAATACATTGAGGCATATTTTCTTTCCTTACTATAGATTCCTGTAGCTCCCAATGGGGATCCCAATTTAAAAATATGCAATAGACATCTGTAATAGAGAAGCTACAGCTCAAAATTGTTCAGGAGAAGATAAGATATGGCCTTTCATTTGACAAGAAATTGGAAGCAAAGAAAATCATAATAAACAGTCTGCAATAAATGATCTCTAATGGAAGTATGCCATACTTTTTATTAACTGACTTAGAATGTTCCGATGGAAATATTATGTCAAAACAAATTTGAAAGTGATCCTAACTACAAGCAGCATATTAGGCACCTGTTGACTCTTTCATACTGTGAATAACTTAATGAAAAAGACAATCATTTCTCACAAAAGTGTATGACTATATTCCCAATAGGGAATAAAAATTACAAAAGTAATAAATTGTCATTTCAACTTAAAAGCTACCAATATTTATGTGGACATTTTATTTTAGCTCACAGAGTCTTTATTACATGTGCTTTCAGTCCCTTTTAGCATCTTGTAAATACACAAGCATTTTCCAGAGCATACAGTGAGATACTCATTTTTTTTTTTTATTTCCAATTCCTCAAGAGT
Source organism: Lepus europaeus (assembly GCF_033115175.1). NCBI lineage: Eukaryota > Metazoa > Chordata > Mammalia > Lagomorpha > Leporidae > Lepus > Lepus europaeus. The sequence continues at coordinate 115,913,414 of NC_084830.1, read as the reverse complement.
CCAGTCCAAATTCCCATGATACTAATGGCTTGTCTTCTATATCCCTTTATGTCCTCACTTCCATTTGACCTTTTGTGCCTGTCTTTGTAACGAACTACATAATATGAAAGCACAGCCTTAGTGCTAAATATACAGTGCTTCAGGGTGGTGCTGCCTCCGTTCCCTGGAGGGGAACATCCTTGTAGTATGTCTGTCTGGAAAATTATTTCCTACCTTTCAAATCTCAGTTCAATCCAACATCACCTCCTCTTTCAAGCCTTAAATTCTTCTGTGTAGGCTTAGCTACTTGATCATCCATGGACCTACCACCTTCTATGACACCATTGCCCACCAGCTCTATGTATACCAGCTTGCTAAAGGTGTTATTGTAGAGATCAGTGGATGCAGTAGTGCCTCTTCCATCTGCAGTGATCACCACATAGGTGGAAAATACCTTCACTTCTTCCCCTGGCTATTTCAGAGAAACATTGATGAACTGGAGCACATTCAGAACAGAAAAGGCTGTTGAAGCTCTAATAGCATGTACTTCAATTTCTGTAATTATAAAATGAGGTTAATATACTGTTTTAAGATTGAAATAGAATAGCACATATAAATGTGTTGTTAACTTGAAAAGTGAATTTTGACAAGAATGTTCCAAACCAATTTAACAGCTTTATTATTGTCTACTGCTCAGTATATTGAGAGTAGACATCCCTTCATACATTCAGTCCCTTTGTTTACACATAACTTGCAGTGAAACTACTTTCTGCCATTGATTCTTTTGTAGTTTTAAAAAATATAATCTGCATGATGAAGACACGGGCTTCTTTTTGTCATGAATTTTGGCAATTATTTCCATGTCCTTAATACTAGCACATTAATACTATGGAGATAATACAGTCTTTGAAGCAACATGCAGAAGAATAGGAGAAATTGAGTTTATTCCAATAAGGAAAAACAGGACTGTGTTCTTTCAAAGAACTAAAAGACCGTTGTGTAGAAGATTAGCTCTTCATTCTGTATATTCCAAATAAAATTGTAAGTGCAGATACTATATCAATATTAGAAAGATAATGAAAATTTAAAATGTCAGGTAACCTGTGCAATTGAAATATGTGAGAGTGATGCTCACAAATGATGATAAAGGGGAAATAAGAAAGGCATAAACTAAAAATAAAGTCTAACTTTACTTTTCTAGGATCCACTATTTATGGTGTCTTCAGAAAAGTATTTTACTTATACGTAAACCTGGGAACATCCTTAAAACATTTTACAGTGAAAGTATTCTCTCTGCCCTATACTCTGAAAGTTGCTAAATAAATTTGAATATAGATAGAGTTTATGTGTTGATATAAATAGTTTTCTTATGACCATTCTTGTAGATGGATATTCTTCAGATTCTTGAAGAACTTTTGCACATTTGTAGTATTAAAAGGAAACTGAAGCTGGTGCCGCGGCTCAATAGGCTAATCCTCCGCCTGCGGTGCTGGCACACCGGGTTCTAGTCCCTGTCGGGGTGCCGGATTCTGTCCCGGTTGCCCCTCTTCCAGGCCAGCTCTCTGCTGTGGCCTGGGAGTGCAGTGGAGGATGGCCCAAGTGCTTGGGTCCTGCACCCCATGGGAGACCAGGAGAAGCACCTGGCTCCTGGCTTCGGATCAGCGCGGTGAACCGGCCGCAGCGCGCCGGCCGGCAAAGGAAGACCTTTCTCTCTGTCTCTCTCTCACTGTCCACTCTGCCTGTCCAAAAAAAAAAAAAAAGAAAAAAGAAAAGAAAAGGAAAGAAAAGAAACTGAATAAAGGGACTTCTTATTAAGGTAATGATATCTTAATGGATATAACATTTCAGGGGTCTTCCCTTAAGATATTCCTCCCATGGTACTCAAGGTAAACTAAGTGATCTATAATTCTGTTATATGTATTAATACACAAAAACTTTTCTCCTTATGTGGTATAGACACTTGGAGAACTTTTGAAAAAAATCGTCCAGATCCCAGCCCTGATGAATTAAATCTGAGTCTCAAGGGATGAGGCTCAACCTTTGGAAGATCCTAGGTTAGTCGAATGCAGATTTAGTGCTGAGAATTAGTATTATGAAATTCAAATCGGTCAAGTTATTTGTTAATATTTGAACGGCAAGAGCACTTGTATAAGAGCTTTCAGGAACTGATTTTTTTCTCTTCTAGTGAAATATGGGGAGGATGACAACAGTGTAAAGTATAGCAACAAAGTGAGAAGTATTTTAGGCAGTGGCAGTACCAGGATTTAGTAAGTGCTGGCCATTTTCTCAGATAGATACTCTTTTTTCCTCTCACAGCATGCCTTACCCAGAAGAGAAAGGGCTCAAATATGCTTTCTCTCATTGTTATTCATTGGTCTCAGGGAGCTGAGATGGGCATCTAAGTTGATTTAATCAGTGGTTCTCAACAAGAAGGTTAGGAATCATCTCTGTGTATCAGAACTGATATGTAGCAACGTCCATCAGAAGAGATTAGTAGGCCTGTGTCAGGGTGGACGCTGCAGGGTAGAAAGAAACCTGAAGCTAGGTTAAGTAATTGGGTTCTTGTTCAATAAAAGTGCTTGTTTGTGCTGTGTAATGAAAGATCTTGGGTTCAATGGATGTCTGAATCCAAATACCCTTCGGATTTTCTGATGGATAAAGAGATAGGGGTGAAAGGGATTTAATTTAGAACTATTGAAAAACTTAAAAGAGATTAGAAAAATGGGTAAATGCACTTTCTTTTTAAAAATCCACATTCTTTGTTACTTATCAGGACCAGTTATTTAAAGAAATTTGACAAAAGTTTTTGTTGGCTTTGTTTTTGTGGCTTTTTGAACGTGTCTGTTTGTCATCATTAACTGACCTTTAAGACTCCAATTATGAGGAAGAAAATGGAGACATATTTATCTCCCAGTCCCTGTATGCTAACCTGAATTTAGGAAGCAATACTGTCTTTGGATCTCACTGGACCGTCAAAATCAAAGCTGGATGCAGAGCATTGGTGACTAGAACAAACTGTACGTCTTGCTTCAGATAATAAGCTTTTCCTGTAGAGTCGATATTCACGACTGTATCTAAGCTTCTGCTGAAAAAAATCATCTTCTAAACTAAGTTGTTTAAGAATCTACTCTAAAAATATTCCTAGTTCAGAAAATTCACAGGAGCAGTAACAGTCATGTGGATGAGAGTTGTGAGTAAAATTCAGTGAAACATATTATTGTCACCCCCAAAATTAAAATCATTCACATTTAGTATTGTCTTAGCTAACTTGGAGAGATTATTTCAATGTGCTTATTTTACTGTGATTAAAAAATATATTGGAGAAAAGAGAGAGAAAAATGCCTTCTTTTCCTTCTACTCATAATTTAATAATTAAATAAAAGACATTATTTGAAAAAAAGGAAAAAAGTCATAGTTTTACAATGCCAAAAAAAACAGAACCCACAACTTGATTAAAAAAAAAAAATCCTTTGCCTGAACAGTCTCTGTATTTAAGCTCCTTACAACTAGACACTGCAAGGAACTCTCCATGGGTTTTGATCCCCACTGCAGATCGCATTCCTTTTGCCCTGTCAACCTGTTCATTTCATCTGCCTGTCATACTTTGAAACTCACCTCACCAGGTGATCTACTAGCTCACACCTTGTCTACCTTTACTCTTTGCTGGGTATTTTCTCCACTCTTCTCTTCTCTGGTTATACACAAAATGCTAATACCATTTGGAAATTCAGAGTTCTAACAAATAGATGTTGGTTGAAATTGGCTTGTTGGGGTTTTTGCGAGAAGCCAACTGAAACAGTGGGGTTCAGAAGGTAGAACTCTGGGGTTGAAGCAAAAGTTCAACTTGGTAGTGGGTGTTGCAGTCTTGGCAGTTATCAAGTGCTTTAGAAATGCACTTCGTGGAAGCAGAGTGTCAAAGGCAAACAGATGGTGTATTGCAGTGCTGAGGATGAGTATGTCCGTGATGAAAGACACCAACACTCCTAGCCTCTGGGAGTCAGATGAAGGGCTGAGTTAGCAACACTTTTTAAAAGCGAAAATGTCTACTTGTGAGTGTCCGTACTGTGAAAAATAAATCAGAAGTTCAACTTCCGTTTGTCTCTAAATGAGGAAGAAGACCCTCTCCATGTTCTCTGCCTAACTCTCAACTTCCTTTTGGAACTGACCAGTTTAAACAAGATGAGAACCAGATTGCCTCTGCCTAGCTCATTCTTTTCACTACAGCCAACATAATTAATGTTCCTATAGGAGAAACAAAAAGGTTTCTTGATGAGAACTTTTTTCCCCTCTGGTTTTTATAAGAAAATACTTGAGAGAGTAGGTGGCCTTTTTGACATTTTACTGAGGGATAAATCACAGAAAAATGCTCATGAGTTTTTTGATATGTTAATTAGTAGGTAAGTATAAATCACTTTTGTTTGTTTAATTTCTTATGATACCCGGAAGTTGATAATTACCATACTTGAAAAAGTAACATCCAAATGAAAAGCAAAGGAAAAAAAAAACATTATGCAAGCATATTCACACACATAATTTCTTCAGCTGTTCTACCCTATAATATTTGATTTTGTTTAGTGGGTTTGTTCTTGGAATATATTTCTAGGGGGAAATAAGCTACAAAAAAGTGCTTAAGTTAACCAATAGCTATCAGGCATCTGTCATAACCAGGGTTTTACCTTTGTCTTACTTAGGCTTTTGAATACTCTTTTCAGTCAACTCCTACAGAGTATAGTAAACTTCTCATCTGGTGTTGCTAATTAGGTTTACTGATGACTTTTGGTACATTCCTCTCTTTTATCTAATCAGTCATGAATGTGTAATCTTGACATTTAGGTTGTCCATTATTAGATACATTATTTGATGATTTCATTTCTTTCCCAGAACTTTTTGTGTTTCAAACTCTATGTCTAATTAAATTATAGATAGTAAGTATAGAGGCCTCAACCATGATGTTCAGTCAACATGTATTGCTTTTTGTGATCACATAGATTTACTATAATTCTACTCATTTATCAAGACTGAGTTTAAATGCCATTTCATCCATATTTTTGTTTTCCCATTAGCACTCTATTATTTCTCCCTCCTTACTAACTACTACCAATAGCTGGATACCATCATAGATTATTTTGTTGTTTATTTCTAAACCACTGCAAATATACATGACTAATATCTATCCACATGAATGTATCTCCTTTTTTTTTCAAATACCATGTAGTAGCATCAAAGTTTCTCTTTGCCCTGGATATACTCACTACTTAAATAACTCTTGGCAGATATATTAAATGACTTAAATACTTTTATATACAATGTATATATAACAAAATCTTTATAGTTATTTTCAAAACAGTCTGGGTAGATTGTTATGAAAAACTTTTTTACTAAAAATATATTCAGTTTCTTCTATAAAAGAACCTACAATCTGCCAATAAGACAAATCAACATCTATTTTCAGAGGAAGAAATTTTTCTTTTTTTTCATGCTGGTGATAATGGGAAATACTTTAACCTCCTGTTTTCTAGTCAAAAGGGAAACAATGTTATTAATTGTGCATTGATTTGTTGTCTCTGAACCTACAAAAGGGGTTTGGCTATTTATAGTCAATGTAAGATATAATATGCATTCCCAGTTATAGATAAGGACCATAAAAGTTAAGTCTATTTGGAACTCTTAGATTTGGCAAAGGGGACATTTTTTTTAGAGGAAATTATGGATAAAAAAGAAGGATACGGCGCCGTGGCTCAACAGGCTAATCCTCCGCCTTGCGGCGCCGGCACACCGGGTTCTAGTCCCGGTTGGGGCACCGATCCTGTCCCGGTTGCCCCTCTTCCAGGCCAGCTCTCTGCTGTGGCCAGGGAGTGCAGTGGAGGATAGCCCAAGTGTTTGGGCTCTGCACCCCATGGGAGACCAGGATAAGCACCTGGCTCCTGCCATCGGAACAGCGCGGTGCGCTGGCCGCAGCGCGCTACCGCGGCGGCCATTGGAGGGTGAACCAACGGCAAAGGAAGACCTTTCTCTCTGTCTCTCTCTCTCACTGTCCACTCTGCCTGTCAAAAAAAAAAAAAAAAAAAAAAAGAAGGATAGTACAGAAAGATATAAGTTTTAAATATGAACTTTCTTGTAGCACAGTTTATATTATACCATGCTGCATAAAAGTTGATGTAGAATTGAGACAGGAATTTGGCATATGGTTAAGACTCCACATATGGATGCCTGCATCCCATATTGGAGTCAGCTCACAGCCCAACTGTACCTCGAATTCCAGCTTCCTGCTAATGCTCACCTTGGAAAGTGGCAGACTATGTCTCAGATACTTGGTTTCATGTCATTCACTGAATACGCTGACTTGGCCTGGCCCAGCCCTGGTTGTTGCAGGCATCTGGGGAGTGAACCAGTGGATATAAGGTTTTTGTCTGTGCTTGTGATTTTTTTTTCTCTGTCTGACTTTGAAATAAAATGAAAATCAATTAAGAAACTTAAAGAAGTCTATATAGAATCACATTAGAGATTCTTACTCTTTGATTGTAATTATACTTTGAATCTGTTTTTGTTTATACTAGCAATCGATATTTGATCTAATGGATCATTAGTTTACTGGAATATTTAAGTATTTGTAAGTTGAAAAATTAAAGAATATGAAAACCTGTAATCACTAGCTTTAGTTTGTGTGATGCAATTCACATTTAGTTTAAGATTATTGTAAATAATAATTTTATCCTGTAACTAAACAAATATGTAATTGATTTATTTATAGTATAAAAATAAAATGATTGCCAAAATGTTTTTAGTATACATACTATGCATACAATCAAAAGAAAACAGAACTCCACTTGTTAGAGTAAAAATGTCATTTGGTTATATCAAATTGCTGCAAAATAAGTAGTATAACCTAATCTTTAATCAAAAGCACATTTGCTTTTTTATTATAATCTATATTGACTTTATTACAGGAGTTTTTATATTATAAAATCACAGTAATACAATAATTATTACTAATAAATTAATCTTAATGCAGATAAAACACTCAGCAAATGGCTTTATACAAAGTAAACTCTGTTTCTTATTAATATTACCATTATTTATTTTAATGACTAAATACTATAGCATGTAATTTATTTATAAGATTCACTATTAAAGGAAACTACACATACTATTCCAGTTGAATTTTAATCCAGCTTTCTCAATTAAACTTCAAAATTAAATGGGCTTTCTTATTCTAGTTGTATGGTGAAAGAATATAAAGTTCTGTGTTTTTCAAAAGGTTATAATAAATGAAATCGTACTATATATGAAAAATACATTGAAGCAAAATTTCTTATTTGATGTTTCAGTAATCACTTCAGTGTCTCATTATTTTGAGCCTTAGTTTTCATTGTGATACGGTGTATGCAGTTGAGAATCATATTTTCTTACTGTCATGAGCAATACACTAAGGGAATACAAATCAATAATACCAAGAAATTCTTCTCATTTAGTGAAAATAGTCTACAGTTATTCTCTGAAATGTCCCAGTTTTTTGTAATAGCAGAGTCCGTTGCTAATAGTTATATGCAGATCATTGGTATTTTCTTCTTTCCTTGGGTTCATTATAGATTTAAATTATGTATATCAGTTCATTTCTGTTCTTGGGTTCCCATACTTGGCTTTCGCTGAAGATCTTACATGATGGAAAGTATCTTAATCTGTTCCTGGTGCTATGACAAAATGCCTTAGACTGGGTAATTGATATAAGCAACCCAAATGTATTTCCTGCAGTTTTAAAAACTAAGAAATCCAATATCAAGACAACAGCAGGTTCAGGGAAGGCCTTCTTTCTGCTTCCAAGATGGTGTCCTTTAGCTACATCCTCAATCTGTATAAGATAGAAGCTCAAAAGGCATGAGAGCTCTACTTTCATTGTTTTGTAAGAGCACTAATCCATTCATGAAAGTAAAAAACCCTGATAATTCAGTCACTTCACCAAAGGTCTCTCCTTCTAATGTTAATGTTGGTTTTAGGTTCCCACATACAAATTTTGGAGGAGCACATACATCAGATCATAGCACTCATGGTCAGGATTTTACATACTGGGTTTTCAAGAGAAAAATTCCCATGACTCAGAAGAGGTCACTAGACTAGAACAGAGCTTAGTAAGAATCCTTGCTTTCTAAGTGTTTTCAAAACATCTCAGTGACAATTAGATTGCCAGTTTAAAGGAGGAATAGTAAGATAGAAGAAAAATAGAAGATCTTATGTCACATAATAAAATAACTGATAAGTATCTGAAAACAGGAATTGAAAATTCAAGATTTGGACAATTATTTTTTAAACCATTGATCATAAAATATTATGGCACGGTTGTATTTAATTACATTTAGTTTTGTTTCATAGACTAGTTTTGGTTTCTTAGGTATGTTTTTGATATTTGCATTTCTATACCTTAGGAAAACAATATATAACTTTCAAGAGATTATATAAATATTCACACTTAAAAATAGAGTTAAGTAATTTTCTAAGATAGTTTTCTTTTTGTCCAGAAATATTTGGGGCAAATATCTGGCACGACGGTTAACATGCCTCTTGTGATGCTTGTCTTCAGTAAGGTTTTTATGTCTGAGTGCCTGGGGTTTGAGTCCCAGCTCTGCTCCCTATTCCACTTTCCTACTAATGTGCATTCTGGGAGGCAGCAGGCTATGGGTCAGTTACCTGGATTTCTGTAACCCATTTTGGAAACCTGGATTGAGTCCCGATTCCCTGTTTTGGCCTGGCAAGACCTGGCTATTAGTGGTATTCGGAGAGTGAATCATCAGATTTAAGACACTTTCCCCTCTCTCTTCCATTTCCTTCTTTGCTTTTCAAATAAATAAAAAATAAAAAGATGCTGAGAAAGAAAGGGACTTTCATAAAGATAGGTAATATGAATAAAACTGTAACTTCCTCCCAGTCTTTATATTCTCTTTCTTGGTACAGTAAACTTGTGATTAAAAGTGAGAAAGACTAACTAAAGGGGAATTGAGAATCCAAATGGCATACAGAAAGTACTTGTTCATTGAATAAGAGTATGAAGAACATGTAATCATTTGTGAAACGTGCTCTTGAAATGTATACATTGATGTAGCATTAGAAAAACACTGTTATGAAAACAGCCTATTTTGCCTTTCACTTAAGTGATAGCAAACATTTTCTTAATATAACTTAAGAATCATTTCAATTTTGCCAATATAGATGCTAAAACCGAACAGCAGAGCTTTCAACAATAAAGAACTATAATTTCTAAAGAATACAAATCACATGTGAGAATTATTATAGCATTTGAAAATGAGAGATGATTTGCGTAAACCAAGAGAATTTCAGTTTCTTTTAAGCTCTGTTCTGCAGTGAGCTGTTTGTGATTCTTATCACAGACTCCAGCATGGTATTATATCAAACTATCAGTATCTGCCTTTGAAACATTTCTTTTCCCAAGCTGTTATCCTCTTTCCCTAAATGATCAGTGTCATTGTGACCTTACTTGTTAAGTATCAAGTAACTTGAGGTCAGTATTCTATAATAAGTCATTTTTAGTTCTCTTCACAAAAATTGATTTGCAATGTACCTGGTAACTTTGTGGTAACCAGATCCTAATTTTCGGCCACTTTTGCTTAGACCAAATCATCTCTAGGCACCTCTTTCTCAGTTTTGAATCCTGCTCCTATACATTAGTGTTGATCAGAGTTTGTCATCTGCTTCCAAACTTTCCTTTCCTACCTGTTGATATGCATGCAAACAATTAGATCATAGAGTTAAGTATAAATACACAACTTAGAATCAAACTTAAATACTCAAGTACTATTATCATACTAAGTAAAAAGTCAAACTTTGTTCTCAAGAGAACATAGGTAATTTGTTTAAAAAGTCACTACCCACTTTGGCTTGGCTAGCTATACATGCACATGGTGCATGAAAAACAGAAGAAAAAGCAGAAACAGAAAAATCTATGTGATAAGGAATACAAAGATATGACAGATGCTGATTCCTGTTGTGATGTCTGAGTGATAGAAACAGAATATGATGCAAGATTTCAAAGATGCTGAATAATGCGAAGTGATCAGAGAAATCACTGCCGCGGAGGTGATTTGAGAGCAAATTTCTGAGTCCTCCAAGCCAAGTGGATCCAGTTTCAATTCTCCTTATATCATGTACTGTCTTGTTACCTGATTTCTCTAGGCGTCATTTGCTTGTCTATAAAAAGGTGAACAATTGATGGGCCATTTTTGATGACTAAGTGAGCCATTGTTCGAAAAGTATCTGTCACATTCAGTGTTTAATAAACTTAGTGAAATCCTAGACAATATCTGTTGTTGTTATTTTATCCTTTGCCCATATTAAGAATCTGTGAGGGTTTTCATTATATGTCAAGTCTTCACTGGAAGAAAGATGATACGTTGGGAACCAGTGAGAAGTATTTATTAGCTGTACAGTATAATTATCTCCTGTGTTTGAACTTCAATTATGATTTGACTCATTATCATTATTTATTTGACTTGGTGTATCCCTAATTCTGTTCTTTCGTTCTCCACAATCTGTACCATTCTGTGTAGCGTTATATTTAGCTTTTTACAAGTATTTTATTTAGTTTATTTAACCTCAAAAAAGGACAGGAACTTTTATGTCTGTAGCATAGTTTTAATTGTTATTAAAAATGTGGGTAGTCTGCAGAAGGGAAGCATTTTAACCTATCCCTGGTCATTTCATAAAATTTTAATTGTGAATATTGACTTAGATAAAATATTACATGAAAATTTTAATGGTCAGGTGTGAGAGTGACAGGTGTATTAGGGAGAGGACTTTGAAGACATTAAGATTCACCACATAAAGGGGTATTTCTGTAGGAGCACAGATTGAGAGCATTGAAGATGATCTTTGCCTGATGTTCCTGTTTTCCTTAAATTTGGTTTTTAGATTATATATATGAGTTGAATAATATAGTAAGTTGGATATTTTGACTTTTCTGGTAAATACATACAAAAACCTTTTGAAATGGTTTCTTGTTCTACAAAGAGATCATTTTGTCCCCTTCCTCTAAGGTCATTTACCATTATTCATTGATTCTTCAGATAGGTTTCAGAACCAGCCATATTTCAGGAATTGTGTGGCAAAAATGAAATGTTTTCCTCAAGCACCTTTTGACATTTCACTACATCTTAAAAACTTATGGGTAAATTTGAGTTATGAGAATGCAACCACATCAATCCTAGAGAGCTGAAGTGTAAACTAAACTTCAGAAACTCCTTTTCCAATTTCAGCATTATTCAGAATATATGTCTAAATTCCCACTCATTGAAATAATTGCTCATCCATCTTTTCTTTTGACAGAAATTGAATTTATTTTTCTTCAAGTGATTTTTCCAACTATAAAGCAAAAAAAAAAAAAAGATAGTTCCTTGTCAAACATTCCTCCTCGAACCCTAATTTCTCACTAGTTGGCAAGCCTAGGAAGTTACTAGGAATGGGGTTTGTTAATTGCAAAGGTAAACTTACCTTTAACTCTTGTACAGTATGGGAATTCTGACCCACAGATGTCAGACTTTTTATATTAAACTATTTAATTTAAAAAAAAAAAGCATTTCCACGCAGCTTCTATTTTCCTTTGTCTTGTAATCTTGTTTATACTGTGCTATTGACCTACTTTAAGATATTTAGCATATAGTTTAGCTCTCTTTGACTTTATACCTCTGTTTCCCGTTATTCGTTAAAACATTGTTAATCATACTATGGTAAACAAAAACAGTTTTTTTTCCTAAGTCCCGTATATGAACATAATAAAGACATTAATGGAAGCTACGTTTTTTGAAGATTCATTTGCATTAAAAATAGGGGGGAAAGGGTCTGATGTGACATAGTGGGTTAAGCCACCACACTGATTCAAGTCTCAGCTGCTCCACTTGCAATCCAGCTCCCTGCTAATGTGCCTGGAAAAGCAGTAAAAGGTGGCCCTAGTACTTGGGCCCTTGTACCCACATGGGAGGCCTGAACAAACTCCTGGTTCCTGGCTTCTGCTTGGCCAGCCCTGGCCATTGCAGCACTTTGGGAAATGAACCAGTAGATGGAACCTCTCTCTATCTCTTGTCACTCTCTCTGCCTCCGTAACTCTGCCTTTCAAATAAATCAAATAAATCTTTTTTAAAAAATAGAGGAAAAAGTTAAAAGGAAAAAAATAATTGTGCTTCTTTACTGCCACTCTGTAAGAAGGAGAAAACAGTGAGAAGAATATGTAAGTGTTATTTGCATTAATGTTTGGTGGCAGGCATTCAGCATAGCAATGACAGTGCCTGCCTCCTGTATCAGAGTATGTAGATGTGACACTTGGCTCACTGACACCACCTTCCTTGTGTTGCACACCTTGTGTGGCAAAAGTGTTGGCTTAAGTAATGGGGTTCATGAAACTCACCAGGAGACCTAGGTTGCTATCTGGACTCCTGGCTTCACAGGTAGCCAGCACTGCTTGCCATTATAGGTATTTTGAGAGTGTACTAGCAATTCTTCCTGTCTATTTGTTTCCTTATATGTCTTTTTTTCTCTCAAATTAATTAGTTAATTTTAGAAAGTTATTTTTTGATTCTGCTTATGCCCCATAACACTGTGGGATGTTTGAATAACATACTCTAAGTTGGAATCTTTATACAGCTGTAAATTTGTGGTTAATATAGTGATCTCAGACTCTTTAACTAGCCTGCTCCTGGTCCTCAACGCTAATGTGTGCACTAGGCTTGGCCTACTGTTGTGCGACCCTGGTACTGGACAGTACTCTGAAGTGCTGTCAAATCTTGATGAAAGATAAATGCATGTCTTTGAAAGACTAGTAATTGGTAAGCCAGAATAGAGGGGATGCAGTCAGTCAGAGTATCTGATTTATAAACGTGTATAATAATTTGGAATGAGGTAAAATATCTAGATTAGAATTATATGAGAAATGGAAATTGTTGACAACATTTCAAAGTAAAATTATGCTGTAACAAATAAAAAGTTCAAGAAATAAAAAGTTAACAGAGATGGTACAGCTGGAATATAGGCAAGGGATGTAGGCAATAATCTAAAGAAACAATGTTCAACTTTTTACATGAAACTTTAAAGGCAGCAGTTGAACTCTGTAGTCAACCCATAAGAGTAAGAGCTGATGGGAAATGGAAGGCGGCCAGTAAGTGATTCCTGAAGAATTCTGAGACCTAGTAGATTAAAGAAAGTCCAGTCAAAGGGAGAAGGATGATTCTGCAGGGCTTGACAGAAAGTGCAACTACGTGGGAGATGAGACGGATGCTTGGAAAACAAAAAGGAAGCCTTGGAGCTTCATAGTGGCCAAACCAAAGAGAGGAGAACTCCAAACAGACATGGCTCAAAAGAAGACAGACAGACAGACAAGTCAGAACTACTTCCATCAGTTAGTGGAATGCTGCTACTTAGGTCAGAGTTTACTTTTTTCTGCCACATGTTTAATTTTTCACCTCTATGGTTTCATTTCTTTCTTTGAAATTCCTTCTTTTTTTCTTTCTATATTACAGTCCTCTCCTTTTAAAAATATTTTAAAAGCTTTTATCTTTTATAACTGACATCATTGGCTAAAATTATTAGTGATCTATTCTGTCACCAAAGCACCTTATATCATACAAATTACATAGCTTTTCTTCTTTAGCTGTCTTTAAGTGAAGAGTTTAGATAGAAAAGCTAGAATATATGTTATTTATAAAAATAATTTCAATAATGTCTCTCTTTTCTTTTTGGAACCAAATATCTGACTCAACAGCATGAAATGTATCAAACACTATAATGCTAAATATGAGGTTTTCTCACATTTATTTCAAGTACCAGAGTACTTGAAGAAGTTCATGGAAACCGGAATTCATGTTTATTTGGGGATTTTTTAAAATCCATGCATATAAGAAGTCTTCAAAAGTTCATAAAAAATTTAGTTATGAAAAAACTATGGATGTCCAAATATTTTCACCAAAATAACTAAGCTTTTAATTCCATTTTTCCACAAACTTTATGAAGTCCACTTGTATACAATGGAAATTTCACTGTATTCTAATATATTCAAGATGAAAATATTTAAGGGGAAAACTGATTGGACACATTTAAGCGGTGCTTATTGATATGGAGTTAACTTTCACATGTGCAAAAAAAAAAAAATAGCCTCTAGTGATTTTTCAAGTGTTACATTGACCCAAATATAATCTTAAAGTAAGTTGGGAAGTGTGTGCAGTGAGAAAGGAGGTAGTGTGCGTGAGAAAAGCAAGATTGATTTTCTTTAAAGTAGTTTCAGAATGCTTTAACCGGTGAGGTTTTCCTTTGCTTCATTGATTGGTACAGATGGTTATCTCACATAATCGGGGCAATACCTGGCCCAGACAGTTAAGCATACCACTCTCAAGTATGCTGTGCACTTCATCAGTTGACTCCACAACTCCCTTTTGCTTTGTTGAAGCTTACAATGTTAGAATATAATTCCAACTTGAAAGCTTTTCCATCCTGGAACTGGGATATGCTCCATCATCTGATGAGTGATAGTAATGTGAGCTGGAAAAGACAAAAGCATATCATTTCTACTCTTTAATCTTGAGACATTCCTTGTAGAAAATCTAGAAAGAAATTTAACCAAAAGTTTTAAAGAACAGCAAACATAAAGGAACCCTATAAGAGAGATAACATGTGAACATGTTCTTAGAATCCAATTTGTGATAGTTAATTAAAGTTAGCCATTTATTGACTAGACTGAAGTAGGGGAATAACTTAGGGAAAAAAATCTGCCAACACTAATATTTTTTTTTCATTCATTATATATTTGCACAAAGTTCCAGTATATGTGCATTTCTACCTTAGTTTCACATAATTATGTTTGAATTTCAAATATTGACCAGCTGCAAGAAAATTTAGAACATTTTCTAGGGCATTTCCTTTTTTTAATATTCTTAAAATTATTAACTCCAGACTCCTGTGATAATCATGCTACCTCATCCTATAAATCATTAAATTTTCAACCAGTTTACTAGTTTCAAACTATAAAGAGGTAACCTACCTGCATCTTCCATCTTTGCTTAACCATGCCAAGTTATTCCAATTTCTAGGCATTTTTATATGCTATTTCCTCCAAAAGTATTACTTCTGTAATTCCAGCTTTCCATGGCTGGCTGCGTCTTGTCATTAGGTGAAAACTCAGCTCTTTCCTCCTGACTTATATATCGCATGTGAACACAAGCAAACATACATGCACAATATTTTTCATTGTAATACTCATCCTTAGGTGAAAATATCATGTCTCCCTATTAGTATTAGTGGCAGGATTCTGTCTTTTCAAAAGACATTTGTGCAGAGTAGTTGCCTCACTTGTCCTTGACTATATAAGACCATTGTCTGTTTGTAGTGGGAACTCAGTAAGAATTTATTAAATGCATGTAAGCTTTTACCCAAAGGGCAAAACAGTATCTGCAGATCCACAAGAAATATTTAACATTTATATCTTAGCTGTTGTCATAATAGTTTGTTATTTTGTTTGGTGAATATTGCCATGCTTTGATTAGCTAGTATTACAGTAAACAGAACTTAAGTAAGCATATATCATTTCTATAGAGAGTACCACCTAACAAAAGATTATTATAGATACTTTGCTAAGAGGGAAGCAAATTTGTGTTACAATTAGGTATATGCACTCTTTAACTCTTGAGTACTATATGATTTGCACATTTGTTATTAACTTTAGCTTAATTCATTGTTGCCATTCGGAAAACATATTTAAATAAATTCCTAGATTTTTGTGACTGAAGATAAATGTTTATATACATGTACATAGCAGAGTTTTAGAGGGCAGAATATTTACTTCTGAATCACTCCATATTTAACTGTCAATGATTTGTATTTATAAAGCATTTATATTTAAATATGTTCTATATTAGACAACTACCAAATGCCTAAGCCCAACTGCATATTTTAAATTTCCCAAGGATGGTTGAAAGTGTAAGATGGTAATTATCTTTTTCTGATGTGTTGGTGCTATTAAAATCATATCATAAAAACTTATCATTTACATATCAATCTTGTTAAAATTTCAAAGCCCTCTGCTGAAAATATAAAAATAAGTATATTTAATATAATTGACATAAGATTGCTATTTTCCACAATTTTTCTGAAGGTAATAAGTGAGATCCACTTTTGCTTGCCTCTTCAAACAGCATTTTGAATTCTATCAACATCATACTCCTTTTATCCCCAGTAGTTGAAGTCCCAAAAGACTATCTCACCACAAAAATAACATCTGAAATATCAACTCTATGCATATAAATTCAGTTGGAAGGAGAAAACTCTTCATAACTTTGGAGATGTCAATTTTATTACAAAGTGTTTCTACTATACACAGCTTTCTGAGCATGTGAATATATGTGTGTATATTAGTGTATACTGCATTTCTTTCATTTGCCATTACAATGCACAGTCTAAAAATATATAAATGCAAATATACAATAAAATCATGAGACTATAAACCTGTTTACATGTAAATTCATTATATTCTAACTCCTAAATTTACTATGAAGAACTTAGGTTAACAAATGATATGAAGGTGCACATCATCCCTATGGTATACCCTTATTTTTCTCGTTTTTCTCTTGAAATCTTCCAAGTCATTTAAAAAAATAAGATAAAAATGAAATGTTTCTAATCCTCTCTGTTTTCCCTCCTATACATCACATTCATATAGTATTCTTTTAATCAAGGTCTCTAATTACCTTGTATTTCTTTTTCTTTTTCTCTTAATTAAATTATCATTATATTCCTGATCATTCACATTTAAAGCCATGGTTATATTTAGATTTGCTTTTGCTCTTACCTTACATACTCATTTTGTAACAGTAGTGATTGAATGCCCATCTATGGCAAATACACATCCTCTGAGTCCCAATCTCAATATTATCCCTTGGATCAACACAATTTACCTGAATTGTTTTATCTGCTTTTCCATTCTGTCATTCTATCTAATTCTGCTCCCTAGGAAAAAGAAAATAGAGGGCAATTGTCATTATAATTTACTTTTCCTTCTTGTCAGTCTATCCAATTCAGCTCCTTAGGAAAAAAGAAAAGAAAGGACAGTTGTCATTATCATACTTGTCACCCAGCCACCTTTCTGTGATTCATAATTACAGAAAAAAGACATACTTTTTGAAGTCACACTTTTAAATCAGTCGGTCAATATTGCTGGTTGCATAAATTCAAAAGAGCCTAAAAAATACATCAGGAAGAGGATGAGAATCCCTCTTCACTGACATCGCCTTCACATCCTTCCCACTTACTAATAGTTAGCAGTGAGCATAGCATAATCCTGCTTTGGTTTTAAAGATGTATAGGCAGGCGCTGTGGCTCACTTGGCTAATCCTCCACCCGCGGCGCTGGCACTCCAGGTTCTAGGTCCGTTGGCGTGCCGTTTCTGTCCCGGTTGCTCCTCTTCCAGTCCAGCTCTCTGCTGTGGCCTGGGAGGGCAGTGGTGGATGGCACAAGTGCTTGGGCCCTGCACCCGCATGGGAGACCAGGAGGAAGCACCTGGCTCCTGGCTTTGGATCGGCGCAACGCCAGCCATGGCGGCCATTAAGGGAGTGAACCAACGGAAGGAAGACCGAAAATTTCTCTCTGTCTCTCTCTCACTGTCTATAACTCTCTGTCTCTCTCTCTCTCTCTTACTGTCTAACTCTGCCTGTCCAAAAAAAAAAAAAAAAAGTGTGTTTGTGAAAAATAGTTCATGATTATATTTAAATAGAAACTGGATATGGTAAACTCTCTTTTTTAATGACTTTATTTAATGTGTATCCATTTTTTCTTCACAGAAGTAAACGTAGTGTTTTGAACATAGAACCTTCCGGTAACTTGTTTAATTGAGTTTGTATATGTATAATTTACTTGAGTAAGGCCAAAATGTTAGTAAAAATATTTTCTTTAGTTTGTGAACTCTTAGATAGTTAAAAATGATTGAAATAGTTTTCATTAGTGTTTTAGTGATAGAATCAAACAAAATTTTAGAATTAATGCATCATAAATATTGAAATATGGATAAATTTATAATAATTTTAAATTATTTAATTTGAAAAATGCATTTCATAGTATAATCTTATTTAAAATTATGTATTTGTATTCAATTAAAAGTAGAGTGAGAGAGAAAGACAGAACTTCTTGTCTAATTGACTCCCAAGGCTAGAGCTGGGTCAGGCTAAAGCCAGAAACCTGGAATAATATGAATAACTCAAGTACTTGAACTATTATCTGCTGCCATCCAGGCTACACATTACCAGGAAGCTGAAATCAGAAGCAGAGCCAGGACTTAAACCCAGGCACTCAGATGTGTAATATGGGCATCCCATATGCCCTGTTAACTACTGTACCAAAACCTACCCCTCTCTTCATATTTTTATATAATTTTATTTATAGAATTGGGCAAAATTATTTTCATTGCAATATATGCTAAATAGGAAAATGGCTTACTGGAAAAATTGTTCACTATCCTCCTATAATGTCTTTTACCTTTCCTTTGTTATATTCTGATGTCTGCTACTAAAATTGAAATTTTTTTTCATAATGCAAACCCCCAAGTAATTCATGTACACAATTAATATTAAAAACTACTACCATTCTTCTTTACACTGTTAATATTGTCGGTTTAAAGTATGAATTTCAGGTTCATTTCTAAACTATGTAGAATTTATAAAGGACACTTAGATCCCAGCAATATTTTTATGGTAGAAAATAACTTTGAATTTCTTTCCCTTATTTACTGGTCACTCTCAAACCCATACACTCACAAGTATAAATTCATATTCTTTACCCATTTTTAATTTTGTAATTTGTTTTTTCATTGTGGAATTTTTCCATTTCAACTTCTGTTACATGGTCTTTTCACATACTCTGTGTCTTCATTTCATATAGGCTATTTGTGAGTGTAGTGATGTTTTGATACCTTTAGGATCTTTTCTTTTTAAGATTTATATGTTCCTAAATTTGTATGTATGAATGCATGAAATGTGGATACCTTAAATAATTTCATTTATTTTATTTATTTATTTATTTTTTAACAGGCAGAGTGGACAGTGAGAGAGAGAGACAGAGAGAAAGGTTTTATTTTTCTGTTGGTTCACCCCCCAATAGCCGCTGCGGCAGGCGCGCTGCGACCAGTGTACTGCGCTGATCCGAAGCCAGGAGCCAGGTGCTTATCCTGGTCTCCCATGCGGGTGCAGGGCCCAAGGAGTTGAGCCATCCTCCACTGCACTCCCGGGCCACAGAAGAGAGCTGGCCTGGAAGAGGAGCAACCAAGACAGAATCCGGTGCCCCCACCAGAACTAGAACCCGGGGTGCTGGCACCACAGGCGGAGGATTAGCCTGTTGAGCCTGGGCGCTGGCCACCTTAAATAATTTTTGAAAAGAAAGAGGTAGCAGGGGAGAGGAAAGGAGGGAAGGAGGGAAGGAGGGAGGGAGAGAGAGAGAAAAAGAGAGAGAGAAAAAGGAGAGAGAGATTTTCTGTTGGCTAGTTTACCCCCAAAATGGCCTAACAGCCAGGGCTGGGATAGGGTGAAGTCAGGAACCCGAAACTCCATCCAGATCTCCTATGTGGAGCACATTATCAGGAAGTTGGTTCAGAAGTGGGGCAGCCAGGACTCCAGCGGCACCATACTGGAATGCCAGCATCACAAGTGATGGCTTAAATGGGTGGCAGCTGATGCCCCCATGCTAGCCCTCCCTCTGATATTTTTAATTCAGGAAGTTTAGTAGTAGTGTGTTTCCTTTCTTTTTGAAATCTAAAAGTTGAGTCCTTTTTTTTCTGATCACTATAGCTAATGATTGATTCTTTAGGATGCAGGCAATTTGGAAATCTGTCTTATTCTTCAGTTCTTACTTGGGCAGAGCCTCAAGGACAGTATAGGGCCTTCCCGTTTCTGTTCTGGGTGAATGCACTGTCCTGCTCTTGCTTGCATAGCCCTGTGCCAACAGATGGCCTTCTAGTTTCCAAACAATCTATTGGAGTTTTTGAAATGCTCCTAGAGACATCTTATTCTCCAGCTTTTTCCTTTGTGATTATTTTTATAACGTTTTAAAAATCAAATCTATTTATTTGAAAGGTAGAATGACAAGGAGAGTGGGAGAGAAAAAAGGGAGATCTTTCCTCCACTGGTTAACTCCCCAAATGGTTGCAATGGCTGGAGCTGGACCAATCCAAAGCCAGGAGCCAGGAGCCCACATGTGTGGCAGGGGCCTAAGCTCTTGGGCCATCTTCTGCTTTCCCAGGCCATCAGCAAGAAGCTGAATCAGAAGTAAAGCACCCAGCTGGTGCCGCAGCTAAATAGGCTAATGCTATAACTAGTACTGAAACAGTATTTTTACACTTTGTGTTTCTTTGTGGGTGCAAACTGATGAAATCTTTACTTAGTATATACTGAATCAATCTTCTGTATATAAAGATAATTGAAAATGAAAAAAAAAAACTTGGTTTTAAATTGGAAATTGAATAGAAAATTAATCAATTTTTTAAAAATATCATGTAGGATCTCTGTCCTTAATGTGCTGTACATTGTGATTTAATGCTATAACCAGTACTCCAACAGTATTTTTCGCTTTGTGTTGCTATGTGGGTGCAAACTGTTGAAATCTTTACTTAATATATACTAAACTGATCTTCTGTATATAAAGAGAATTGAAAATGAATCTTGATGTGAATGGAAGGGGAGAGGGAGCGGGAAAGGGGAGGGTTGAAATAAAAATATTTTTGTACAAAAAAAATTGAAATTAATTTTGAGGTAGTAACACTTGATCTCAGGAATCATTCTAATTGTCATTAATTAAAAAGAATGAAACATTGGGTCACCATTGTGGCTCAGTAGGTTAAGACACCTCTTAGGATGCCAGCATCCCATAGCAGAATGCCAGTTAGAGTCCCAGCTGCTCTGCTTCCTCTCCAGCTCCCAGCTAATGCACCTGAGAAAGCAGCATATAATAGCTCAAGGACTTGAGCCCCTCTACCCATGTGGGAGACCGAAATGGAAACCAGAATAGGCATCTAGTTTCAGATTAGTTCAGACTCGACTGTTGAGGGCACATTGGCAGTGAACCAGCTAATAGAAGAACTCTAATATCTCTATTATATGTTTCTTCTGTGTTTAAAATAAATAAATAAATAGTCTTTTTATGAATGGAACACCTTAAAACTAAATATATTTTTATCACAATGCCCCTTACCACATTGATTTCAGACATGTGCATAGAAATGCTGTAGTAATTCTTTAAAGGAATTTTTCCTCATATCTTAAACATAATGTATACACCTTAGTGAATCTTCAGCTATGCGGAGTAATTTCAATTAGTAAAAGTGAGAATATTTATTTGCATTTTACAATATGTAATGGATGACATTACACCAATATAACATTATCTTTTCTCACTGATGACATAATAGAATATTATTGTATAACTGCATCATTAAACCAAAAGAATCTTCAATAAAATTAAACATAATTTTGTTTATATCAAGATATAAAATGTAAAAACTGTATTTTACATGAGGAGTTTCAAATAGCCTCTGGAATGAATTTCAAGTATAACATTACTTGTTTCCAAATTTGAAAGTAAAGCAACATATTTATGTTATTTCAAAATGATAAGCTACATTGTGAAACAGTATATAATCATGTTAAATATTTTAGTACTGGAGTGATAAGGATAAAATATTTTCCATTTAATATTATAGAAAAGGTTTCAGAATAAAACAAATGTCCCTTCCAAAGGAAAAAAAAAATTTTCTAAGCTAGAATAAAATTCCAAGCCCCGTTACTTGGATTCGAGGACATAAAACACTTGTATTCAATTTTTTCCTTTAACTATATTTACAACATTTTTGTGTAATGAAGTTTATTTTTGTACTTATGTCTGTCTGCACCAAACATCCATAGAATGATTCTTGCATTGTCTGTTTGATTTTGCTTATGTATGGAAATAATTGTCTTTTTTATTTATATTTTTCAGGTGAACAAATTTCATGTATTTCATATGTATAGATTTAGAAGTGTAATGATGATTCCCCACCTACCTTCCCTTCTTCCCTCTTCTTTCTTTCACCAGGTACAACTGTTTGATGTGTCATTGAGAGTTCTTGCCTTATGTGCAAAAGTATAGAAATCAACTTTAGCTTGTCTAAAATTATTTATTTATTTATTTATTTGAAAGTCAAAGCTACAGAGAGAGAGAGAGAGAGAGAGAGAGAGACAGAGAGAGTCTTCTATCCACTGGTTCATTTCCCAATTAGCCACAATGGATTGGTTGCGCCGATCTGAAGCCAGGAGCCAGGAGCTTCTTCCAGGTCTCCCACGTGGGTGCAGGGGCCCAAGGACTTAGGCCATCTTCTACTGCTTTCCCAGGCCATAGCAGAGAGCTGGATTGAATTGGAACAGCCGAGTCTCGAACTGGCGCTCATATGGGATGCCGGTGCTTCAGTCCAGGGTGTTAACCCACTGAGCCACAGTGCCGGCCCCAGCTTGTCTAAAATTATTAAAAATACCTCTGGGAAATCAAAAGACTAGACAAGAGTCAGGAATGTAGGCAAAGCAGAAAAGGAGGAAAATCCAGACAAGTCTGGAGCTCAAAAGTCTAGGAGCTGAAAAAAGAATCATATTTACATGGGAAAGAAAGAAAGGTAGGGGTGAGTACAATAACTAGGAAATGCATCATATTCATGATTTGGGGTTAGGGTAAATGATTACTTCTAATAAAAATGTGAGAGTGAAATAGAACTATTTATAACTTGTCTAAAAAGTTGTATCCCTTTTAGTAAGTTTTCAAAAGCTTGTATGGACTAAAAATAGTATTAATACTGGCTGGTGAAAAAATTAGTAATTTTGTCTTTGCTCCTTTATGTTAAAAAAAATTGAACTGCATGTTAAATATTTGCACTCTGTCTGGAAGAAATTGTCTTCCTATCTAAATTTTAATATTATTTGAATATGCTTTGAGTTTAAGAGATACATGTTATAAATAAGAAATTATAGTGGTGTTCTCATCTGAGCAAATTTATTAATTTCAAGCATAACTTGGAAAACTGTGTTACACTTAGTTTCCTTTTGCATCACATTTTGATTGGGAAAAGTAAAATAATTTACAGTGTACTTTCTGATATTCAGGTAATAAAGAGAAAATTGATAGCTCATATTCTAGGACTTTCTCGCTGTTTTTAAAAATATTTAAAATGTTGGTTAGAAAGTTAAAGAGGAAGTGAGACAGAGAGAGAGAGAATGTGCTAGAGAGAACTATCTTCCATCCACTGGTTCACTCCCTAAATGGCCTCAATGACCAGGGCTGGACCAGGCCGAAGCCAGGAACCAGGACGTTCTTCTGGGTCTCCTATATGGGTGCAGGGTCCAAAGTACTTGGACCAAGTTCCACCACGTTCTCAGGCACATTAGCAGGTAGCTAGATCAGAAGTGGAGCATCTAGATCTCAAACTGGTGTCCATATGCGATGCCTGCATCGCAGGCAGAAACTTTACACTGTATGCCACAACGCCAGTGCTGACTTTATCTTTTAGGAAAGATAGGTAAGCTACTTTACTCCTTCATTTAATATGATGGAAATATCAAAGAACATGCTGTTAATAATGCAAAGCACACACACACACACAGAATGATACTTTGAAAAATTGAACGGAATAGATGTACAAGATTATTTATTTTGGCTCACAGTGTTTTGAAATTTATATTTCTCTGGATATTTCCTGGAGACATGTGAGAATGCTTGTGAGATGGTTGAGAAATGGAGTTGGACTTTGGGGAAACTATAATGTAAATAGGAAGACCAAAGAGAGAAATCAGTATCAGTTTACCTTGGAACTGCAAAGAACTATACCCTAAAAAACTATTGTTTTTATTTGAGGTGGGGTGGGTGATGAGAGAGAAACAAATAGATCATTAGGTACGGAGCTCCCATCTACTAGTTCACTTTCCAAATGCCAACAATATTCAGGGCTGAGCCAGGGCAAATCCAGATTCCAGGAATACAGTTTGGGTCTCTAACATGGACAGCAGAGACCCATTTATTTGAGCCATCACCTACTCTTCACCAGGGTTTGTATAAGCCAGGAACCTGTAATCAGGAGTGGAGCTGGAACTCAAGTCTATGTACTCAAATATGAGACAGTAAAGATTCAATGTGTTGATTAACCAACAGGTATTCTTGAAGATTTCAGAACAAAAGTCAGTGGCATTATTAGAGATGTGAAGACTCTCAAAGTGAAAATAAGAAAGTGAAAAGTAGAGAATTGATTAAAATTTTAGAGAAATAGTGTTATAACCAGGAAGAAATAGAAAAGAAACAAAGGCAGGGCACCTCTGCACTGTGGGTAATATGGCTATAATAAAGTTTTTGAAAATACCTAAACTCCACAAGATTTGGAAGGATATAGGTGTTGCCAGAAATCCATCAATCAATCAGTCAATAAAGGCAGTCCCTTTAGATGAACATAAAAGGCTTGACAGATTAGCTGTACAAAGGTGTTAGATCAAAAGTTTCCTTTTCTTAATATTTAAACAATTACCTACTTTTTCTGCGCCAACTACCAAAAAATAAGAAATGTTCAAAGCTGGTTACTTTATTTTGAAATTGTGTGATTCATAGTTAAAGAAGTTTTGAAGAAACACTTGTAACTTGTGGAAACAGTGCTTGAGTTAAAGTTGTGTACTCTTGGGGGAAAAACGAAAGAAATACAGCCATGATTTAGACTTAATTATCCATATTTTTAAGATCTCTGTGTTTAAATTTAAGCAACTGTACTATATCAAAGAAAGTGTGTTGATTTTAAGAATGGGGGAGCTCAAAATGATTAGGTACCCTTACTAATATAAAAGGATAGATTAGGTTTTCAGTGAATTTAAAAAACAATGGTACCAGCATTTATTGAAAGGACATTTTGCAATTTAGAAGATGTTTTTAACATCCAAACCATAAGGCAAATGTATTCATGGGATATTTTAAAAATTATTAAAACATTATTTTTGTTTGAAAATAGTGCATACAGTTTTCTTATTACCTCAACTTGTGAGGTGTATATGCTGTGACTGTATAATAGCTACACAAGAGTCGTCAGTCAGTTTTTTAAAAAGGATCAATAGCCAATTCCTAGATAAAAGCATCTTTTTCTGAAGATGTGGTAAAGGATATCAATTATAGTTAACTTGGTTTATTATAAGATTATCAAAAACATAATGAATGGGAGCCGGCACTGTGGCGCAGCGGGTTAAAGCCCTGGCCTGAAGCACTGGCATCCTATATGGGTGCCAGTTCTAGTCCCGGCTGCTCCTCTTCTGATCCAGCTCCCTGCTATGACCTGGGATAGCAGTAGAAGATGGCCCAGGTCCTTGGGCCCCTGCACCCACATGGGAGACTTGGAAGAAGCTCCTGTTTTCTGGCTTCGGATCTGTGCAGCTCCAGCTGTTGGGGCCATCTGGGGAGTGAACCAGCAGATGGAAGAACTCCCTCTCTGTCTCTACCTCCTTCTGTAACTCTGTCTTCCAAATAAATAAAATAAATCCTTAAAAATAAATCATAATGAATGGCAACTTCAAGCTGCTTTTTATGATTCCCACTCACAAGTGGCTGAAATTTCATTAAAAGGATTATTTATGGTGTAGTAAAGTCTGTAGTTATTTGAGGAGCAGTGAATGAATGTGTTAGGATCCATGATATGGCAGTTGCCCAGAAAAACAATGTGGGAAGTGTCCATGCCAAATATTGTTTCCTTACTTTTGAAATTATTTGGGAGTAATTATCTTAAATCATCTGTATTAGCGACTGTAAGGAGAATCAAAAAAGCTGCTATATAAAATTCTTTATATTGTTCTAAAAACTGAAACTAAATTTTATTCATAACATCTAACATTTTAAGATGTTTAAGAAACGT
This sequence comes from Lepus europaeus, assembly GCF_033115175.1. Taxonomy (NCBI): domain Eukaryota; kingdom Metazoa; phylum Chordata; class Mammalia; order Lagomorpha; family Leporidae; genus Lepus; species Lepus europaeus. The sequence continues at coordinate 115,887,517 of NC_084830.1, read as the reverse complement.
GTGAATGGATTTTCTAATTTCCATTACCATCTACAACTGCTTTATCTTTTAAAATCAGATTTACATACCACATGTGATGTTCTACTGGCTGGCACTGGCATGAAATATCTACATTCAAAATTAAGAGAAAACTATTGCATAAATATAATTTGATATACAGCAGCAATTTTGAAATTCTAAATTAGGAGAAAAATATCTAGTGTACAAATGTATCATTGCAATGTTGTGCCAGACCACAAATGTTTCCTAGGAATCAATTATGTTTCCTGTTTTATTCACATGTAATTAATACATACCCACTAGAACTGTCCTAATGTATTCTTAAAGCACAAATTTTGATTTCCAAATCATGGTTCTTGATCATTGGTTATGTACTTCATTAAATATGTCATATTTCATCAACAGAACACTTGTAAGTAAAACTGATTAAGAATTTGAAATTTTATTATGGCCATCAAATTATATGAACTTCTGTAAGAAAAAGTTTACATAACTTAAATAAAGAGTAAATCTTTTTAGAGTTAGCATTATGTCAGGGATTTGCTATCAGTAAATATGCATGAACTCTAGGTTACTATTTAATTGTGCCATTCTAGATGTTTTAAAATAAATACAATTTTTTAGGAGAGGTCAATGCAGCAACCACTCATTCATTCCTCAAATATTTACTGAGTATAGTTTATGGATCAGATGTTCTTCTAGGTATTGGAAGTACAGTTGTAAAAAAGACAAGTTACCTTTTCTCATGGAATTTTAATTGTGGAGAGAGAAAAATAAGATGACTTGTTTTATAGGGAAGAAAACTTATACAGGTTTTTATTTTTCATTTTATTTACTTGAAAGGCAGGAAGACAGAGGCAAATGAACAGACAGAATCTCCTGCCCACTGGTTCAACTTCTCAAATGCCTGCAACAGTTCTAGGCTCAGCCAGGCCAAACCCAGAACTCAGTTTGAGTATACTATGTGGGCGTCAGAGACAAATTCACTTGAGCTGAAACCTACTGACTCTCCAGGAATCACATTAGCAGGAAAGTGGAACTGGGGACAGAGTCAACATTTCAGCCTATGAAACTCCAGTATGGGATTTGGCCAACACAAGCAACATATTGACTGCTATGTCACATATCCAACTCAGTGAGGTAACTTAGACAATAACTTCTAAGATAAAAATTTTGTACAATGATAGCGCTTATAGTTATGACCCTTCATATATCATGGTTAAGAAAGTCCTCGTTGAGATGTGAGAAATAAGTGAGATAAAATCTATAATAGAAGATGCAAACACTATTGAAATTTAGAGCAAAATTTTCTTGGCACAGCAAATAATTAAGTTCAAATGCCTTAAGGACCAAGCATAGCACAGTGAACAACAAATTATCAGGCTAATTTTTGTTGAATCCTAAAAAGCAAGAGACAGAGTGATTGATAGGATACAAGATCTAAGAAGTGGGCACGGACCCATTTGCAAAAACTCTTTTTGTGACATGGCAATGAGATTGAATATTCTTTTCAATACAATGGGAAGGGAATTATATGATCTAAGGGACTTTTCACATATGCTTAGGTTTTATATGAAGAATACCAACCATACTTTTTCCCCCAGAAACCTTTTATTTAAGGAATATAAACTTCATACATTTCATAATTACAACTTTAGGAACATAGTGTTTCTTCTCACCATACTCACCCTCCCACCTACTCTCCCACTCCTCTACCTCCTCCCTCTCCTATTCCCATTCTTATTTTTTACTAAAATCTATTTACAATTAACTTTATACAATATGATTAACTGTATGTTAAGAGTTCAACAAATAGTATGAAAAAGAAAAACTCTCCCTCCACAGTTGAGACAAAGGCTGCTCAAAGTCATAGTTTCTCGAACAGTGAATTTCACTTCTGTAGATTGCCTTTTAGGTACTCTAATAGTTATCACATCTAAGGGAGATTATACGATATTTGTCCTTTTGGGGCTGGCTTATTTAACTAGTATGATGTTTTCTAGGTTCATCCATTTTGTTGCAAATGAATGGATTTCTTTTTTTCAATTGCTCTGTAGTACTCCATTTGTATATATCTCATGATTTCTTTTTCCAGTATTCAGTTGACAGACATTTGGGTTGATTCCCTATCTTAGCCATTGTGAATTGAGCTGTAATAAACATGGGGTACAGATAACTCTTTTATATACTGATTTCATCCCCAGAAATGGGATGGCTGGGTAATATGGTAGGTCTATATTCAGATTTCTAAGATATCCATACTGTCTTCCATAGCGGGTTTTTCCATTTACATTCCCACCATTAGTAGATTAGGGTATCTTTTCCCTTACATCCTTGGCAGCATTTGTTGTTTGTGGTTTTCTGTGTGAAAGCCATTCTAACAGGAGTGAAGTGAAACCTCATTGGGGTTTTGATTTGCATTTCCCTGATGGCTAGTGATCCTGTGCATGTTTTCATGTGTCTGTTGGCCATTGGATTTCCCCTTTTGAAAAATGTCTGTTTAATTCCTTTGCCCATTTCTTAACTGGTTTGTTTGGTTTGCTGTTTTTGAGTTTCTTGATCTCTTTATATATTCTGGTAATTAATCCTTTATCAGTTGCATAGTTTGTAAATAATTTCTCCCATTCTGTCAGTTGCCTCTTCAATTTGCTGAGTGTTTCTTTTTCAGTGCAGAAGCTTCTCAATTTGATATAATCCCATTTGACGATTTTGCCTTTGATTATTGTGCTTCTGTGGTCTTTTCCAGGAACACTTTGCCTATGCAAATATTTTGCAGGGTTTCCCCAGTAGTCTCTAATTATTTGGTGGTATTGGGTTATGGATTTAGGTCTTTAATCTATTTTGGAGGCCGGTGCCGTGGTTTAACAGGCTAGTCCTCCGCCTTGTGGCGCCGGCACACCGGGTTCTAGTCCCGGTCGGGGTACCGGATTCTATCCCAGTTGCCCCTCTTCCAGGCCACCTCTCTGCTATGGCCCGGGAGTGAAGTGGAGGATGGCCCAAGTGCTTGGGCCCTGCACCCGCATGGGAGACCGGAGGAAGCACCTGGTTCCTGCCTTCGGATCAGCGCGATGCGCCGGCCGCAGCGGCCATTGGAGGGTGAACCAACGGCAAAAAGGAAGACCTTTCTCTCTGTCTCTCTCTTTCACTGTCCACTCTGCCTGTCAACAAAAAAAAAATAATAATCTATTTTGGGTAGATTTTTGTGTAAGGTGTAAGATAGGGGTCTTGCTTCATACTTTTAGCAACCACAATTAACAGGTTATTATTCTGGTTTCTGCAAAACATATCTTCAATAACTACAGATGCTGCAATTGTTTGAAGTTGTCTTTGCCAGAGACTGTTTTTCTGTGGGGGAGAAAAGCCTCAGGAGAGAGATTGATTAGAATATTTTTTGTTAAAAAAATAATTTGAATGAAGCATTTAATCTATTATGTAACTTCTTTTGACATTAGCTTTTTAGCTTAACACAACTGAAGCAAAAAGTAAAGCAGTATCATTTGACAGATATTTCATCAATGTGTTATGAGAAATAGTAACTTACAAAAGAAGCTTTAGTATAAGCTAAATTGTTTTATATTTGACTCATTTTAGAAAGAATAACAAGCTCTTAAGGAAAAAAAATTAACTTTTGCTTGTTATACCTAAGAATGTATTCTGTTCCTTCTCCCCTCAGTCACAGCAAAACCTAACCCTTAGCTAATGCATCTTCAATTGGGTGGGAACAGTCAGAGCTCCTCAGATATGGGCAAAGACTATTAATAGCTGTACTTCACAGACAGTCTCTCGTGCCCACTTAGGTTCAGTAGGTTGAGCTTTAAATTAAGTGACCCACATCACTGTGTTTCTTTTTACAAAAGCAAGAAAAACTTCCCATTATTTGCATATGGGATACCTTTTACTCTCCTGCAATTTGCTACTCAGCCAAATCTAGCAGAGCACCGTTAGAGAAAGCATGTGATTCAAATAAGCATTTTAGGCATAATCTTTCTTGGAAACACTAAGATTTTATTGTTCTTAGATTTGCACAGGTATTATGTGCAATAATCTAACCATGGCTAAGGTAAACATTAGTGTCCGTTTTCTATGCATGACTGTGTGGGAACTATTTGTAGTTGCCTAAAGAATATACTTTCTGTTTTTGCTCAGTAGGAAGCACAAACTTCAAATTTTCACTATTCTATAGCAGGCATGCAATCAGCATGCTTCTATTAGTTCTTCTCCATCTAAAATGTGAAGCCTGGTATGCTAAATAAATAATCAAAATGCTCCTATACCGATCTTCCCTGCATGTGGTTAGCATAATGACTGCTTTGGAGCTTCCTTGATTATCTAGTTGCTGTGAGGGTTTTCCCTGTGGGCTGCCAGGATTGACTAATCCTGCTTCAGAAGAGTTTAGGTTCAGTGTTGCTTCACAATAGGAGATTGGTTAAGGACACTTTTCTGTTTTTAGGGGGTCCATGAATACTTTTAATAGCAATTTTGTTACTATTTACCATGCTAATTTGACTTCTTATCACATTATTTTATTCATACCATAATTTTATACAATGTTGGCATTAGTCTGAGACAAATTGTTAAAAAAGTGGACAGCTATGCTGTATAACTAGTTCAATTTCTAACTCAACAAGAAATGGACCCTTTTATATTAATCAAAAATAAATTGCAGCCCAAATGACTGATAAGTGTATAGTCAACAAGTAGATTCACAGTCACTCATTAAGAGCTTTTTGGGATTGGTAGTGTTCGTAGGGTTTGTGGAAGGAAACGTTGTGTAATACTTTGGGCAGTCAGACAAATGTGCTGTGTATGGATGGGAAGTGCAACTGTATCACAATATGTTGAATATAATTGTCATGATTTTTAAATAATACTTTTGAATGTTCTCTGATGAAATTTTTCTGCCTTGGAAAGCAGCTTTTATTTGAAGATTTTGTGTACGTGTGTTCTCGGTTCTTTACTGGGTCTCAGAAAATTTTCCCTAAAATTGACTGTTCTGCTACTACTAAGTACTATTGAAACTTGGTTCCCTCCAGATACTATCAGGTGCAATCTCTTAATTTTATTATAACTAGAAAAACAGATAAACAGGAATGTTTAGTCTGGATATCCATTGAAGTATTGAGAACCCATTGATCTGCTTTTTGTGGACCTTTGTTTAGTTTTCAACTTTGCAACCATAGAATAGCTTCATTGGAATATGACTGGACTTTAATTTCCTCTTCAGGCTTTACTTAGCCTTTGATAATCTTTTTTTTTTTTTAAGTATAAGTAAAGTATATTACATTATCTTTTCTCTGCTCTTTCATATTCAGAGTTTCAGTTCAGAAGTGAAATACTTTTCAGTTTTATCCCACAGAGGAAATCATCTGTAAAGAGAAAGTAAAATAATCTTAAAAACTTTATTGCATTATGTGTTATTATCAGGATATGGCCTAATCATGTGCTCTGCTTTGCCTTAGTAAGTCCATCACTGATACAGGGTGCCGTTGCTCTGTGCAATGCATTGTCTCTTTGTGTTAATAGTCAGTGACTCTCTTTTTCCTGAAGGCACCATTCAAAATTATAACATATGAATCACAGACATTAGGGATAGAAATGATATAATACTGTAGGTCATCTAGTACCCTCCAGAGGACAAGCCCCCTTGCTATATTATCCAGTGTACTTCATGGGTTATTTCAAAAACCTCCAGAAATGAAGATTTGCCCTCTCCATATTATACAACCCATTTTCCCCATGGAATTCACTTTGCTATGCTACTATAACCAGTTGCTAACAAGCAAACCATTTCTTGACACATGTAAAATTGCACAGACTTGTAATACCTCCAGCACATTGTGCTCTTTAACACTGTTATTAATATGGTAACAGGTGGAAACTTATTATCATCCGACTGCTTGGAGTGTGAAATGTCTTATATTCATTTCATTTTCAATTCTGTATAGTTTATGGTTACACTTGATTAAAGGTGGTATTGTGACTGTTTGGAGTTGTTTTAATTCAAGATAAAATGCTGCAGACTACATTCAGTAATATATTAGATATTGATTCTCATGTGGCCTTAGCACTTGTCTAATCTGAATGCAATGCAAAATATATTAAAGCATAACTAAACTATAATCAAAATTAGTAAAGTGAGTTCTGTGGAAGAGCTATGGGATAGTAATGGGGAAATACTAGAAAACAATGTAATATGTTGATATAAAAATTCTAATACAGAATTTCAGAAGATTAATGATGGTCACTATTCTTTATCAGATTATAGCTTACCTGCATTGCTTTGATATTTTCAAACTAAATATGTCCTGAGAAACTGATGACTTTAGGAGTGCATGTGTAAATGAAGTTTTCAGTGCCTAACATGTTACTAGTCTACATTTTCAAGTGTTTTTTGGTTTTCATTTTTATTTTTATTTGAAAGGTAGAGAGACATCAACCATTCCCTTTTTAGTCTCTAAATGCCTACAACAGGCAGGACTGGTTCTGGCCAAAGCCAGGAGCCTGAATCTCCATCTGCCTGGATCACCTACATGGGTGTCAGTGACACAAACAGTTAAATCGTCACTTGCTACCTTGCAGGGTACACATTAGCAGAAAGCTAAAGTAGAAGTAGAGTACTGGGAATTCAAATCAGTCACTCTTTAAAAAAAATTATTTATTTATTTATCTGAAAGGCAGAGTTACAGAGAGAGAGAATGAGAGACAGACAGAATTCTTCCATCTGCTGGTTCACTCCCCCAAATGGCCACCAAAGCCATGACTGAGCCAGGCCAAAGCCAGGAACCAGAAGCTTCTTCCAGGTCTCCCATATGGTGCAGGGGCCCAAGCATTTGGACACATTAGCATGGAGCTGGATCAGAAGTGGAGCAGCAAAGTCAACCAGTGCCCATATGGGATTCTGGTGCTGAGAACTGGGCCTTTAATCCACTGAGCCACAGCACTGGCCCAGTCACTCTTAACTGTGATGAAGGTATCTAAAGTGGCAGCTTAATCCCACTTTCATGATTGTCCCTTTAGTCTACATTTTATAGCGTATTATTTCCTGCTACGTGTTTGTTGGCATGTTCCAAAATAAATAAATTGGGCATTCAAACTTCACCAGCAACAGTACTTGGGGATAAACATGGTAACAGTATCCTAAGTGATGTTAGAAGGAAGATTATCCTAAGGCAAAAAAGATTCTTGATTCTGAATATAAATTGGAAGTTGATATAGAGTGTGTCACCATTAGAAGCTTGAATCTTTGATAGTATGGCAAGAAGGTAGTGAAATTTTTTTTCTGGCCTGGTAAGGATTTTCACTTGGCCCTTTTAATTAAGTTGACATGTAACAAATAAGCAAGACCAAAGTGCACGTTTGTTTCATTCAAGTTTGACATGATACAGCAGCCATCACAAGAAAATGAAAACTCAGAGAAGCAGTGAGTTGAACACCTGCATACTGCATGGGATTAAGAACAATACATTGTGGGCCGATGCCGCAGCTCGCTTGGCTAATCCTCTGCCTGCGGCACTGGCACCCTGGGTTCTAGTCCCGGTTGGGGCACCAGATTCTGTCCCGGTTGCTCCTCTTCCAGTCCAGCTCTCTGCTGTGGCCTGATAGTGCAGTGGAGGATGGCCCAAGTGCTTGGGCCCTGCACCCACATGGGAGACCAGGAAGAAACACCTGGCCCCTGGCTTCGGATCGGCGCAGCACCGACCATAGCGGCCATTTGGGGGGTGAACCAACGGAAAAGGAAGACCTTTCTCTCTGTCTCTCTCTCTCACTGTCTAACTCTGCCTGTCAAAAAAAAAAAAAAAAGAAAGAAAAAATACATTGTGGCAACAAGAAGGCAGGGAGGCTTTGGCTGGGTCAGATAATCATTGAAGACTGACTAGAAAGAATTTGTTTACAAATTTTTCTTAGTTCCTCCTCCCTTTTTTTTGGTAATAATTGTGACAGTTTACTCCTGCTATTGGGGAGACATCTTCCCTATGGGGATTCTGTCTCTTATTTTCAGGAAGATGAAGCAGAGTGCCATTCTCCTACATGTTGTTTGTCAACTGACTTTGACTTAAAATAATCCTGTGCCAAAGTACCATGTTATGGCATGACATATTAACTGCCGCTTCCCTGTATTACCAAATAGTGTTTGTCCCCTATCTTAGGGAGTAAAATTATATTCTCTAATGGGTCCAACCAGATTTCATTGAATTTACTAGTATTTGTTACCGGAGAAGCAAAAGGGTCCCTGTCTTCGCGCAAGAAAGAATTCAGGTGTGAGACAGAGTAGTGGAGAGCAAAATAGCAAGGTTTATTAGGGTAGGGACATCCGTAAGACCAGGTGGGCACCTCTCCAGACAGAATCCTGAGAGAGAGTGTGCAGTTCACATTTAGGCTGGGGTTCTTAAGGGGATGGGTCTTGCCTTCCCTCCCCCTCTCCTTCTCCTCCTGAACAGAGGACGTAAATATGAAAAATTACTTTCTGAGTTTTTCTCTGGAAGTTACCAGACAGGGGAAGCCTGGTTGGCGTTGCCCTGCCTTAGAGGAAGAATGTTTATCAAGCCAGGTAAGGGTCAGGACCCCCTGGAAGGTCTTCAGGACCCAGGCAGGGCTTTGACGAGCAGATACTAGGCTGCATCTAGAAGGTTATCAGGTAGAAGGGGCAGGACTCCCAGGAAAGTCATCAGGATCCAGGCAGGACCTTAAAATGTAAGATGCTGGGCTCCTGGAGCTTCCACAGTGGGTGCTGGTCTTCAGGTCTTTCTCATACACACATAGGCTCAATTTCCGACTTCCTACCTAGAAGTGTTCAAGAATGAAGGTGAAATCTAGCAGAGGGACTGTTAGCAAATACAGTAAATCACACCACATTTCACCCCAAAAACCCTAATCCCCTGGAAGCTGAGGGCCTGATGCAGTGGATGTGATGTTGTGAGGAGTCAAGATGGGTTAATAAGGCAGTCAGGGGATCCCAATGGAATTTGGGATATAAAATATTTGCTTCCTTCCCCAAAACATTATCTCTAGCAAGAACAAATAGGCTGCCCACATTCCTTCAGAATCTCTGAATTTACATGAGAATAGCAAGGGAGCTCTTCCTGAGCTCACAGTTTATTGAGAAAACAAGTTACCTATCCCACCCTTAGCAGGCCAGACAAGATGGAGAATTAGTTGTAAATCAGGCCTTTTGATTGGTTTTTGTCCCTGCCTGGTAACTGAATGCAAATCTGATTGTCAAATTTTTTTTTTCTTTTTCTTCGAAATTGTTACTTAAAAACCCCACTACCAGCAGTCCTTTTGGTTTCTTTCCTTTCTTGGAAACCCCCTCCACGCCACTCTGGCTGGGGGTCTTTTGAGTCTAATAAATACTTTTAAATCTCTTTGCCATCTGCTTGGAAATTCTTCCATATGAGACAAAGAACTGAGGTAACAATAATTTCTCCACTGCTGTTTTCCCATAACAATGTCTTCCCTTCATGTCCTCAAGTCATGTTCTCAGGTCAAGGTTATTTCACTCTGATTTTTCCAAGGAAAGAATATTGGACTGAAAGTGAGACAGCTGTATATTGTCTCCATAAGCTAAGGAGAAACATAATGTGATCTGGTTAGTTTTCTTATTGTTGAGAGTTGAGCAGTCTTCCACCAAACCTGCACATCAAAAGAATTCCCAAAAAATAAAGATGTGATTATAGAAATGGTTGGAAGAAGGGCAGGCAATTCCATAGTAGAGTGCATGCTTTTGAGTCTGGCTCATTTCCAATTCCAGCTTCTTGCTGATGTGCATACTGGGAGATGTGATCATGGTTCAAGTGCTTGGATCCTTGCCACCCATGTGGGAGACTCAGATGGAATTGCTGACTTTTGGCTTTGGCCTGGCAGAAGCAGACATTTGGGAGTCTGAGGACATAGATTTCTCTGACTCTGCTTCTCTGTCCCTCTTTCTCTCTTTCTGCCTTTCAAATAAAATGAAAATAAATTTAATAATTTTTAATTATACAATATAAATAAAATTCATTGATGTACACAAAGAACCTGCAAGAAATCAAAAGTGAAAAATAACCCTGAAAGTACCTGTGTATTAAGCTAGTGTTAGAAAGAATTAAACTGGAAAAAGACAAAGTCTTTCTATATGAAATAAATAATCAACTGTCAAAATACATTTTGGGCCAGCACTGCGGCTCAGTAGGCTAATCCTCCACCTTGCAGCGCCGGCACCCTGGGTTCTAGTCCAGGTCGGGGTACCGGATTCTGTCCTGGTTGCTCCTCTTCCAGGCCAGCTCTCTGCTGTGGCCAGGGAGTGCAGTGGAGGATGGCCCAAGTGCTTGGGCCCTGCACCCCATGGGAGACCAGGAGAAGCACCTGGCTCCTGGCTTCGGATCAGCACGGTGTGCCGGCCGCAGTGTGCAGGCTGCGGCGGCCATTGGAGGGTGAACCAACGGCAAAGGAAGACCTTTGTCTCTCTCTCTCACTGTCCATTCTGCCTGCCAAAAAAAAAAAAAAATACATTTTGAAGAACTAATATGTTTGAAATATGGTCATAATCTGAAGATGTTTAATAATTCCATTTCTCTACAAAACAATTATTAACTTCATTATTAGTAAAAAAATGAGGACAGTAAAAAACTTACCTCAGAATTTTGTCAAAAGTGACAGGTAATGAAATGTAATCTCAATTTTCTTCTAATATATGAAGATCATTAACATTTGCAATTCATAAAGTGTTTTAAAGATTAAATGAGGTAATAACTGTTTGCTACACAGTCCATTTACTTCCTAAGCATTCCATACATGTTACGTTTTTTTCTTCAGACTCTAAAAGCATGTGGGAATATTGCTGCTTCTCCCATCATAACTACATCTATACTCTTGAGGCACATTGGTTTTTCTACTGAAAAAGTGACATTAGTATTAATAACAATGACAATATTTTGATTTTATTTCACATAGTGTGCTAGTTGTGTGAGGTTGCACAGATTATCAAACAAAATGTCATGATCTGTACTTAGGTACTGTCTGTATTCATCTATTAAACTTCCTTTTCTCAGATTTAATTATTTATGTGAAAGGTAGAGTTACAGAGAGGCAGGAGCACAGAGAAAGAGAGAGAGGTCTTTCATCAGCTGGTTCACTCCCCAGGTGACGGCAACGGCCAGTGCTGTGCCCATCTGAAGCTAGGAGCCAGGAGCTTCTTCCAGGTCTCCCATGCAGGTGCAGGGGCCCAAGGAGTTGGGCCATCTTCCACTGCTTTCCCAGGCCATAGCAGAGAGCTGGATAGGAAGTGGAGGAGCCAGGACTCAAACCAGCACCCACATGGGATGCCATCACTATAGGCAGCAGCGTTATCCACTATGCCATAGCACTAGCCCCTATTAAACTTCTATTTAAGGCCAGCACTGTGGCTCAATAGGCTAATCCTCTGCCTGCGGCACTAGCACCCCAGGTTCTAGTCCTGTTTGGGGTGCTGGATTCTGTCCCAGTTGCTCCTCTTCCAGGCCAGCTCTCTGCTATGGCCAGGGATTGCAGTGGAGGATGGCCCAAGTCCTTGGGCCTTGCACCCGAGTGGGAGACCAGGAGAAGCACCTGGCTCCTGGCTTCGGATCAGCGCAGTGCAACAGCTGAAGCGGCCATTGTGGGGTGAACCAACGGCAAAAAGGAAGACCTTTCACTCTGTCTCTCTCTCACTGTCCACTCTGCCTGTCAAAAAACAACAACAACAAAAAACTTATATTTAGATACAGAGATCCATGGCATAATTGCCAAAAGCATAAAATTTATTCTCAAAGATTTGAATTATGGATATACCCATATATAATCAATACTCACACTTAGTTCTACACTATGACTATTTGTACTAAATATTTGTGGGCTTATCTATCCCATTTGCCTATCTATTGAGGAATGTAATGACAATGAAGACAGAAGTGTCTTTAATGTTTCCTGTGGTGTATCCAGTCTTCACCAGGGTCTGTCATGTGATGACTGCTTAATCGTATGGATTCTCCAGCAACAGCCATTCAGGTTTCTCTTCTCCTGGCTCTCCTAAACATTTTAAACATGTAGTTTGACACATCAGACCACGCATACACAGGCATGTGCACTCAGACTCGGTCACACATATGCATATTCCCCAGGATTTATTTTTTTTATTAAACTTTTATTTAATGAATATAAATTTCCAAAGTATAGCTTATGGGTTACAATGGCTTCCCCCCTCCCATAACTTCCCTCCCGCCCGCAACCCTCCCCTTTCCCGCTCCCTTTCCCCTTCCATTCATGTAAAGATTCATTTTCAATTCTCTTTGTATACAGAAGATCAGTTTAGTATATATTAGGTAAAGATTTCAACATTTTGCCCATATAGCAACATCAAGTGAAAAAACTACCATTGGATTACTAATTATAGCATTAAATAGCAATGTACAGCACATTAAAGACAGAGATCCTACATAATTTTTTTTTCAAATTAATTAATTTTCTATGCCATTTCCATTTTAACACCAGGTTGTTTTTTTTTTTTTTCATTTCCAATTCTCTTTATATACAGAAGATCACTTCAGTATATAATTAGTAAAGACCTCATCAGTTTGTGCCCACACAGAAACGCAAAGTATAAAAATACTGTTTCAGTACTAGTTATAGCATCACTTGGCTTTAGACGACACATTAGGGACAGATCCCACATGGGGTGTAAGTACACAGTGACTCCTGTTGCTGATTTAACAATTTGACACTCCTGTTCATGGCGTCAGTAATCTCCCTAGGCTCTAGTCATGAGTTGCCAGGGCTATGGAAGCCTTTAGAGTTCGCTGACTTTGATCTTATTCCGATAGGGTCATAGTCAAAGTGGAAGTTCTCTCCTCCCTTCGGAGAAGGGTACCTCCTTCTTTGATGGCCCCGTTCTTTCCACTGGGATCTCACTCACAGAGATCATTCATTTAGGTCTTTTTTTTTTTTTTTCCATGATATCTTGGCTTTCCATGCCTGCTATACTCTCATGGGCTCTTCAGCCAGATCTGAATGCCTTGAGGACTGATTCTGAGGCCAGAGTGTTGTTTAGGACATCTGCCATCCTATGAGTCTGCTGTGTATCCCACTTCCCATGTTGGATCTTTCTCTCCCTTTTTGATTCTATCAGTTAGTATTAGCAGATACTTGTCTTGTTTGTGTGATCTCTTTGACTCTTAGACCTATCAGAGCTATCAATTGTGAGCTGAAATTGATCACTTGGACTATTTAGATGGCATTGGTACATGCCATCTTGATGGGATTGTGTTGGAATCCCCTGGCACATTCTAACTCCACCATTTGCGGCCAGTCCGATTGAGCATGTTCCAAATTTTCATCTCCTCCCTCTCTTTTTCCACTCTTAGATTTAACAGGGATCACTTTTCAGTTAAAATTTAAACACCTAAGAATAATTGTGTGTTAATTACTGAGTTCAACCAATAGTACTAGAACAACAACAAATACTAAAAAGGATAAAGTATTACATTGTACATCTAAAGTCAGGACAGGAGCTGATCAGTTCATTGTTGCTTATAGTGTCCATTTCACTTAACAGGTTTCCCCTTTGGCGCTCAGTTGTCACCGATCAGGGAAAACAAATGATATTTTTCTCTTTGGGACTGGCTTAATTCACTCAGCATGATGTTTTCCAGATTCCTCCATCTTGTTGCAAATGACTGGGTTTCGTTGTTTCTTACTGCTGTATAGTATTCTATGGAGTACATGTCCCATAATTTCTTTATCCAGTCTACTGTTGATGGGCATTTGGGTTGGTTCCAGGTCTTAGCTATTGTGAATTGAGCTGCAATAAACATTAATGTGCAGATGGCTTTTTTGTTTGCCAAATTAATTTCCTTTGGGTAAATTCCAAGGAGTGGGATGGCTGGGTTGTATGGTAGGGTTATGTTCAGGTTTCTGAGGAATCTCCAGACAGACTTCCATAGTGGCTTAACCAGTTTGCATTCCCACCAACAGTGGGTTAGTGTCCCTTTTTCCCCACATCCTCTCCAGCATCTGTTGTTGGTAGATTTCTGAATGTGAGCCATTCTCACCGGGGTGAGATGGAACCTCATTGTGGTTTTGATTTGCATTTCTCTGATTGCTAGTGATCTTGAACATTTTTTCATGTGTCTGTTGGCCATTTGGGTTTCCTCTTTCGAAAAATGTCTATTGAGGTCCTTGGCCCATCTCTTAAGTGGGTTGTTTGTTTTGTTGTTGTGGATTTTCTTGATTTCTTTGTAGATTCTGGTTATCAATCCTTTATCTGTAGTATAGTTTGCGAATATTTTTTCCCATTTTGTCAGTTGCCTCTTCACTTTCCTGACTGTTTCTTTTGAAGTACAGAAACTTCTCAATTTGATGCAATCCCAAATGTTAATTTTGGTTTTGACTGCCTGTGCTGTTGGAGTATTTTCCAGGAAGTCTTTGCCTGTGCCTATATCTAACGTTAAAGATCTCTACGATGAAAACTACAAAACCTTACAGAAAGAAATAGAAGAGGATACCAAAAAATGGAGAAATCTTCCATGCTCATGGATTGGAAGAATCAATATCATCAAAATGTCTATTCTCCCAAAAGCAATTTATACATTCAATGCAATACCCATCAAGATCCCGAAGACCTTCTTCTCAGATCTGGAAAAAATGATGCTGAAATTCATATGGAGACACAGAAGACCTCGAATAGCCAAAGCAATCCTGTACAACAAAAACAAAGCCGGAGGCATCACAATACCTGATTTTAGGACATACTACAGGGCAGTTGTTATCAAAACAGCATGGTACTGGTACAGAAACAGATGGATAGACCAATGGAACAGAATAGAAACACCAGAAATCAATCCAAACATCTACAGCCAACTTATATTTGACCAAATATCCAAATCTAATCCCTGGAATAAGGACAGTCTATTCAATAAATGGTGCTGGGAAAATTGGATTTCCACGTGCAGAAGCTTGAAGCAAGACCCATACCTATCACCTTACACAAAAATTCACTCAACATGGATTAAAGACTTAAATCTACGACCCGAAACCATCAAATTATTAGAGAGCATTGGAGAAATCCCCAGGATTTAAAACAAGTATCTATAGGAAAGAGATCATGTGTTTTAGTGCTTACTTAAACTTAGAAAACGTATGTGTATATTACTTTCAATATTGGCCAGGTGTATAAAATCAGTCACTAGTCTTGTTGATTGTTTCCTAGCAAGGACTCTTACATATTTTCTCTTTCTAGTTTGATTTTCATGAACTTAGTTGAAACAGAAGTTTCTCCACTAAATTCTTTAACTCCAATCTCTAAGTTATAGTCTAAACTCTTTCTTGAGAATTCGTGCAGTCTTAAAAAGGACAGTGTTTTCCAATGAGTTTTCTACTCATTCCCTTTTTGTTCTTTAAACTCATTAACAAAATGTGGTAGGAAAGTATTAGAGCTTGAGAAGTAACAAAAGGAAAGACCATGTCACCAAAATGAGTACTAGATTTTAAAGGGCATAGAGAAGAACATCATTGGAATATAATGAAATGTATACTCAGAAGGACCATGGATTCAGTGACCCATTTACAACTACCAAGGTATGAGAAGTCTTCAAACAATTTATGGAAAATGGGTATTGTAAAAAAACAAATATGTATTTTTCAAGTTTTTGCACTAAAATGAACATATATTTATTATTTTACTGTATTATTTTGAGAGGGAGAGGAAGAGGGAAAGAAAGAGGGAGGAAAGGGGAGAGAAAGAGAATAGGAAAGAGAGAGACAGAAATGCCAGTGTACACTCTAAAGGTCTGCACTAGCTGGAAATGGTCCAGGGCCAAAGCTGGAAGCTGGGAATGCAATTCAGAATCCAACCACTTGATCCATCAGTGGTGTGTCCCACGGTCTGCATTATCAGGAAGCTGAAGTCAGGAACTGAACTGAGGTTCTATTGTTGGACATAGGTATCTTAAATTTTGTGCTAAGTGCCCATTCCTAAAACTTTATATTTTAATTCTATTTTCCATGAACTTTGCTTTGTATTTATAGCAGTGTTAAGAATAACATTTTATGTCTTCTCATTTATAGCAGAAAAAAATGATACTTAGACAAGGGAAATGTCTGGAGTGAAAAAGGTCAAGGGTAGCAGGACTTATGACTGATCTCTGTCTGATATTCAAGCTTGAGTGCCTGACCATATACTGCACCTGTACCCTGGTACTGTAATCCATGAGATAATTTAATCAATAGAGAGATATGATACATAGAAAGTCAGTTATGGAAAGAGAGGAGGCAGATAAATTAACCAAAAAAGAACATTGTATCTCTCTCTACTTGAGTATTATAAAGTATAATAAAAGCTATTTACAACAGGTTGAATAAAACGCACTGATACCTTGGAAGTTAATCCATGTTTGACAAAATGAAACTAGTAAATGGATAGGGGTGGTGGAGAAATGCCAGGGGGTTCTACTAAATTAGGTCCTGCTCTGGCACGTTTTGCGGTGGTAGAGTTAATATGTACTGAAGTTACTGGGAAATGGATTGGAAAAATGTCTAAAACCATGAATGGAATTTTGCCCACTTAGTAAAGTCAGGTTCTTTGTTATAGAGTCTTTTCTATCCGAAGTCACAGTATGCTTTCATAGTCTTTCTTTCTCAGACTATTCTACCAGAAATCAAAATATATTTTATTTATCTTGTCAAGATAAGTAAAGAAAAGATGAAAAAAGTACTAGATAAGAAGTTCTCTATGATAATATCTATGATAAATATTTCAATTTTAGCCTTGGGTAAATGTTAAATTATACAGAAATGTGAGCTCTTTAAGTCGGTAATAATGACAAATTGAAGAGTGCTGTATAGTTTAGGCTGGGGAATGATGTTATGAGAAATCTAATCTTTATACTTAGTAGTAAATACCTTAATAATGATTATAGACCAAGAAATAAAGCTGTTCACATTCATTTCTCATGCTGTTATTAAACAAGCAGCTGACCATTCACACAGGACAGAAGGGAATTGACCTGTCATATGAAAAGCAGTATACTTTAATTAAAAATGGCTTGAATATTTTTAGAAGAAATAAGTTGAATATGTGAATGGCGTTTAAAGTGGGATTTCAAAGGGAAAGTAAAATAGCCCATAAATTGAACTAGCTTATCTCAATCTTAAAGTCTTAGATATTTAATTCTATATAATCAAAGGTGATTGCAAAAAACTAAGTCAAACAACACCTAAAATAATATTTAATTAATCATGCCTTCTTAAATGTCTTTGTGAAAACTAAGTTTTTCTTATTTTTGTGATAAGATAAGCATTATCAGAAGGGCAAAAGACTTATAAGGCTTACTGAGTCCTCACAGGTGACATGTCATTTTTTTTCCTTTTGTCTTTCTGTTACTTCCTCTTTCTGGGAATTCCTATGGAAATTATTGGGTTGATGTGCTATTAGAAAAGACCTGTATGTCCTATAAAGAAAACCTAATGAGCAGAACCCACGCTATGGTGATTTTATCATTAGTTTCCATTTCTGTGTTATGACTGTATGCATATAGGTCTGATTTGCCTTGAATGTATTTATAAAGATCTTGATTCTATCAAACTTTTATTTTCAGCTAGGAATACATTGAGCATCTTGCTTCCAGTGTTTCATTTTATTAACTCATTTATATTTTTACTTAGTAGATGAAGAAGCAGGACAGTTTAAATTGTGTAGAATCACAGAGCTCTAAAGTGATTGTCTCAAGATTTGAGTTCAGTGTGTAGTGATTCATCACAAAGCATCATTTCAGATGATGACAAATTGCATGTAGGGCAGTGGTCTCATAAGACTTTAATGCAGCTGAAAAATTCCTTCACTTAATGACATTGCTATAGCCATCAGAGTGTAGTGTACAAGACATCACATATTTTTGTGGTGATGTTGATTCAAAAAAACCTATTGTGCTGCCAGTTGCATAAAAGTATAGCCTAGAGCCAGACATTGTGAGCAGCTGTTTAAACTGGCATTTGTGACTCTGGCATTTTATATTGGAACAACAGTTCAAGTCCCTGCTGTTCCACTTCTGATCCAAGCCTCTGCTAATACACTTGGGAAGAAAGTAGAGTATGGCCCCATCACCCACGCAGAAATCCTGGATGGATTTCAAAGCTCTTGGATTTAGCTGGCCCAGACATGGATGTGGAAGCCACTTGGGGAGTGAACCTTGAACGAAGGGATGAATGATCGCTTTCTCTCCTTCCCACCCTCTCCCTCCCTTTTTCCTTCCCTTCTTTCCTTCTTTCTTCCCTCCCCTCCTCCCTCTCTCTATGCCTTTCAAGTAAATAAAATCTTAAAAATATATGGTCATGCAAGTATATACATTACATATACTTGATAATGTCAATTCAAGACTTACTGGCAGAAATATTTACTGTATATTTCATCATTATTTTAGATAGACTCATTTCACTTAGGAACAGAAGTTTACTGTAAAACACTTTGCTGTGTTAGACTATAGGAAGTTCGTGCATTTCATGTTTACCACATCTCTGGATAGCATCAAGAGGCCATGTTATGCACTTGACTCACACTCTCTAGGTTTGTTTATTTGGTGGTACTCACACTATGATGAAATCACCTATGATGCAGTTTTCAGAACACAGCCCCATTGTTAAGTCATGCATGATTGTGGAGGAATACAGCATAAACCTTTTGACTATAGGAATAGCTTTATATGCATATATCTTGGCCTGTTGGTTCTCTAAGGTGTTAAGGTTCTCACAAGCATAATAAATATATTTTCTTCAGTTTTTTTTACATGACCCTTTTATACCATGAGTACTAATAAATAATCCTTGCCCTGATGAATATTGTATTATCAGACATTTAAAATGTACACAGAGGCAGTATAAATCATAGAGCTCAGTCAGAGTTTGTGCTGGTTGGTGACTCTTAGAAAATAATTTTCAAGACCAACTTGAATGATAGTATCATTACAATTTTTCAATTTAAAAATATCTTTGCTTTCTGTTATAAAAAAGGACAATGAAATGATATACCTGAAAATTAAGCATTGGCTTCCATTTTTGTATTTACTCCTGTGGCATCATTAGGTGTAGCAAGCATATCTTTATGCATCTCTCTAACCAAGAAATATCTACAAACTTTAATAAGTTTTCCAACATCATATTTTTCTGGGCTCTTGAAAAGTAAATCATAATTCCCCCTAGTCAGAAGTCAGTTGATATATATATGATAGGGATATATATCCCTATCGTGTATTTGACAAGCAAAGTTACAGAGAGAGAGAAGGAGAGAAAGACAGAGAGGTCTTTGGCCACAATGGTCAGGGTTGGGGCAGGCCAAATTCAGGAATGAGGAACTTCAACCCAGTCTGCCACATGGATGCTGGGGCCCAAGCACTTGGGGCATCCTCTGCTGCTTTTCCAGGTACGTTAGCAGGGAGCTGGTTTGGAAGCAGAGCAGCTGGGACTTCAACTGACAGTCTTACAGGTGGTACCTTTACCTGTGATGCCACAAAGACAGCCCCCCCCCATGTATTTAACAGTTATTAATACTAAATGCTACGGTAAATGTCACATATTGACTGACTTTGTTGTTCATTCATTGATGATATGTGAAGCTTGGCATTTGCAGATAATTGTATGGGTACAGTCAGCTTTTCATTAGTAGAATGAAATTCCTGAGGGAGGTGAACTTTCTAAAAAAAGGAATTCTTTTCAGTGACATAGTGCTGGGAAAAGCTCAGTTATGGAAATTGTCTTCTTGGTGGCAGAGTCCTAAGAAAGCACATGTCATCAAGTGACAAGAGACCAGGACGGTGTGTCTCTGTTTCTCTGTGCCTGTCTGGTCTCTTCCTCTTCTTTAAAACAACCAGATTCCCATCATGGGACATCCAACCTGCAAAACCCAGTCACTTTCGAAATGCTGTACTTCTGAACACCATAGTCAGATTAAGTTTTCACCATCTTAATACCATTACTGTGTAATGTTGGAGATTAAGCTCCTGGATGAAGTCAAGGACATAAATCACACTCAAACCATGGCAACAATCTTTTTGCACTGAAAATACTGCAGTGAAAGGGAAACAAACATTCTTGCCTTCATGTGATAAATATTCTGGAGAGCCTGTTTTGGCATGCTGGATAAAGTTGCTGCCTGTGAAGCTGTTCTCCCATCTGGGCACTGGTTCCAGTCCTAGCTGCTCCATTTCCAATTCAGTTCTATCGTAATGGCCTGGGAAAGCAGCAGCAGATTACTCAAGTACTTGAACCCCTGCTACCCACATAGGAGATCTGGAAGAAGCTTCTAGCTCTTGACATTCGTCTCAGCTGTTGCAACCATCCATGGAATGAACCAGTGGATGGAATCTCTCTCTCTCTCTCTCTCTCTCTCTCTCTCTCTCTTCTCTCTTCTCTCTTCTCTCTTCTCTCTTCTGTCTTTTCTCGCCCCCCCGCCTTCCTCCTTCCTTCCCTCCCCCTCTTCTTCTCCCTCATCCCTTCTCTCTCTCTCTCTCTCTCTCTCTCTCTCTCTCTCTCTCTCTCTTACCTATCTCCTGCTCTCTCACTATAACTCTAACTTTCAAACAAATTAATAAATCTTGAAGGAAGGATTCTGCTGAGCCTTAGTGAAATAGGTACTTTTTCACCCCAGTTTTGTTCCTAGGAACTCTTAAGTTATCAAGAAGTAAGCTACAGGTCTAGATGAATTTTCAAAGCCAGCATTCATCACATCTTTATCTTACTGCCAATTCCATGCACATTAACCTTCTATTAAATTGCAAATAAATTAGCAGAGCAGGTTAAGACACTACATTAAGACTTTACTTATTCAAAAATATCTAAAGAACTAAAATATTATCAAAATATTTCATGAATCACTGCTGTGTCTTTTGAATTATGCTTTAAACTTTTCAGCTTAGGTATTCAACTCTGTTAGGCATCACATACATTTCCCTTAGAATAGTATGGAGACTCCATAGTATGGAGACTCCATATTGTGCTGCCTTGAATGATAAAATATATTAAGCACTAGGATTATGATACAGTGAATAACATTTGGGGTTATAAGTGGACCCATTAGAAAAATTTCTGTAAACATGTGCATTTAAAATATAATCAAAGTTTCTAATAAGTAAATATGCTTTTGGTGAATATTAACCAAAGGATTGTTAAAAAAATTAAATACAGATACTGTATAATTGTACTTTATATCATGGTAACCATCATGTGATAGCACTTTCAAGATAAGAGAAGGAAATTACTTTGAGATTGTTCAGTAGTAGCAAGGGTACATGAGTTAACTATCTATCTGTCTATCTATCTATACATAATGCATACAAACAAAAGCTTACTGCTTCAATCTCACAAACTACTGAACCAATTTCAAAAGCAGGAAAAAGGTCCTCCGTCTGTGTTCTTCATTCTCTACTGATTACAACATCAAGAATGTAACTAGCATACATAGCAAAGTATTTTTGAGTATATGGCTTTTGTGGCATGGACTTCAGAGCATAATCACCAACTTCCTGCAGCAAAGAGTTAGTTACTGGGTTAGACTAGCATTGGGAATGAAAATGAACCCTAGGCCTTAATGAAGCAACTTGAACACTTATTTATTGTGGTCTACTTACACTAGAATTAATAGACTTCAAGTAATTTGATTCACCTATGCTGTCAATGAAATACTCTTACACTGGAAAATATAGATGTAGATCAAAGCATGCATGCATATTTTATTAAGTTAACTAAGTTACTTAAAGTGAATTATCTATGATCTAAGACAGACATTTGAAGAATTTTCTTTTAAAACCCCTGACTCCTGGCTTCAGTCTGGCCCAACTCTGCCCATTGTGGCCATTAGGGGAGTTATCAGCAGATGGAAGATCTATCTCTCTCTAACTCTAACCCTAACTCTAACTCTAACTCTGGATGTGTGTGTGTGTATGTGTGTGTGTATGTGTTTCTCTCTGTCTCTGTAACTGTGCCTTTCAAATAAATAAATCTTTAAAAAAAGTTATTTTTGAATACCACTATACTTTTCCAAACTGTCTAATATTTGCTGGACATAATATACTAATATTTCTTATGTTAAACACTTATTTAATAACCTCATATTTTATATGTGTGTATTTATATTTTGACTTGTAATCCTCTCTCTCTCTCTCTGTACTTTCCTTCCCTATTTCTTACCACTCTGCATGACATCTATTACTTTTCAAATCACCTGATCTTTTTTTATATCTCCAGATAATGTTCCCCATGTTATGCCCTTCATTCCCTCTGATTTAACACTACCAGCATAAAATTCACTCTGTCAAATATTTTAATAGAAAATCATTTGACTGTAATTTAATATGAAAACATTTAACCATATTCTGTGCAGTGTATTTTAAGTCAGTAAGTTAGTAGAGTTCAGCTTTTTTCTTTTTCTAATAAGAGAAGGTAAATGAAATTTTGAAGTTCATGAAAAATCTTATTTGGGGGCAGTGTTATGGTGCAGTGGTTTTAGCTGCTGCCTGTGACACCAGCGTCTCATACAAGTACCCGTTTGTCATGGCTGCTCCTCTTCCTATCCAGTTCTCTATTAATATGTATGGGAAAGGAGAGGGAAATTGGCCCGAGTACTTGGGTGTGTGTCACCTTCATGGGAGACCAAGATGAAGCTCCTGGCTCCTGGCTTTGGTCTGGTCCAGACCTAGCCATTGAGACCATTTAGGAAGTGAACCAGCAGAAGGAAGTTTGTCTCACTTTCTCTTTCTCTCTCTCTCTCAAATCCTGCCTTTGAAATAAATAAATCAGTATTTATAAAAGAGAAATCTTATTTATATTTCTGTTTTGATAGCTGGGTGTCCTGGCACAGAGAAGAGTCATTTAATTAAAATGAGTGTAATAGGCTCAACTGAGAAATTTTCCTTTTCTACACCAACATTATTCACAGTTTCTATAACACCTACATTTACTTATTGCTGCCTTATGGTTTTTTTTGGAGTGATGCCAGTGTCATAAACTAAAATACAAAAAAAGTACAGTGAGCTTCAAGTCATTATTGCATAGATAATTCAGATTAAGATTTCTTGCTGAGAACAACTAGAAAAATTAGACTGGAGATATGTAATTGAGAGTAACAGAAGTTGTCAAAGGGAGGAGTCAAAGCAAAATATTTTTCTCTACAGGTATGTTCTAGTTCATCAGTGGTCTGGAAAGTTTTTTGAGTAGTATCTTAAAGCTAAGGCAAGAGTGATAGGTGTCCAGCGTGGCAACATAGAAGTCTAAACATCTAAACAAACAGTAGTACCTAGCAGAAACTGCAGTTCAGTTTTGTATTCTGTAAATACTTAGAACTGATTTGAGAGTACCTGCAGAATGCTAGGGCTTCCAGGTGGTTGGGAGGAGTAAATATAAAAACTCTCTAGGGTATGTTCTTATTATCTGAAGAGTCAAATATTTCCAAAGATTTTTTTCAAAACAAAATCTAGCACCTGATAAAAACAATCACTACTATGATTAGGCAAAATATGAAGAAAGGCAGGAAATTACAACAAGGAAGTAAGAATAAAATAAGAGGTAAAAATTTGGGAATATTTACATATATTTTGATTTCATTAACCAATATTAATGATATAGGCCCTAGCATAGCATGTTGTGTGTGTGTGTGTGTGTATGGGGTTCAATAAATTAAAAGATAAAGTGTATAACTTTAGAACTAAAAGAGGGAAAAATTAAATAATAAAAACTTAGAAACAAATGAACCTGAGTAACAGAAATGAAAAAATGAAACTAATACTATAATTAGAAAAGATTGAAAAACATGAAATACTTAAATCTAAATATATCAGTATTTATATTAAATATAAATGTATTACATTCTTCAAAGTAAAACGCAAAGATTTCCACGCTGGATGAAAGTAACAAAGCACTATATGCAATAACATGTCAAAAATAGAAAAACATGTAATTAGAGTTGGTGAATTATGTGTTATGTTCATTGGAGTGCATATTGGTTTCCCACCAAAATGTATATCCTGAAGTTGAAATGACCAAAATGGTGATATTATGTGATGAGATTTTGTGGAGTATATGATGGTATACCTCTCATTTAGTGCTTTTTTTAAAGGAGATTACAGAGAGATGCTTTGCCCCTCCAATCATGAGAAAACAGAAGAAAAATTATGTCCATTTAAGAACAAGGAAAAGGGACTTTGCAGGCACTGAATGTTCCACTACTAGTGTCTTGGACTTCAAAGATTTCTGACTCAGAAACAAGTATTTGTTGTTTATAAGTCACCAGGTCTACAGTATTTTTCTTATAACAACTGAAATGGACTAAGATATCAACAAAATTATTTTTTAGTTAAGTTGTTCAGAAATAAAGACATATCATAAAAAGGCCAAGTAGGCTACACAAATACTGATTTTATGGAACATTCTTAGAGCTATATTAATTTTGGAAACTAGAAACCAACAGTAAAAATAAAGAAGATAATCCATGAAAATTTGAACTTACCAGGGAGATATGATATTTTTAATATTATATATGCATTTTATATTGTCAAAATATAAAGCAAACAGTCACAGAATGATGAGGAGGCAAAATAAATTCATAAATAAAATGGAAAATTTATTAAAACCTTCCTCAGAGTGTCATAGAAAAACAGGTTAAAAATTCAATAAATACATAAAATATTTCAAAAGCATAATTAGCACATTTGACCTTAAGTTTGTGCTTTATAGAACATTACACTAAGTAATGACAGAAAAAAATTATTTTCAAGCACAAATAAATAACAAAATTTGGATAAGTGCTTTATCTTTAAGCAAGCTTCAATTAATGTAAAAAGATAAATTATAGGGTGAGGAAAGTTTAATCCTATACAAGTGATCTAAGAAAAAATATTTAAGAAACTCAAAGATTGAGAGAAAGAATCATAAAATGGTACATATTTGTATTAGTCTTGGTTGCCTAGAGAAATAATAAATCAACAGAATGGAGAAAGAGAGAGAGAGGGAGAGGAAGAGACAAGAATGGATGATTGATGATAAGAAACTAGGTTAGGGATCAGCACTGTGGGTGCAGTGGGTTAAGCCATGCTTGGGATGCTGACATGCCAGATGCGCACTGGTTTGTCCTGGCTGCTCTGCATCAAATCCACCTCCCTGCTAATGTACTTGGGAAAGCATTAGAATATGACCCAAGTGCTTTAGCCAGACACCCTTATGGAAGACTTGCAGGGAGTTCTAGGCCACTGGCTTCAGCCTGGCCCCAAACATGGTGACCTTCTGAGGAATGAACAAACAAATGTAAAATTAATCTCCCTGTCTCTCCTTCTCTTTCTCTCTCTGTAACTCTGCTTTCAAATAATGAATACACCTTAAAAAATTAAAAAATAAAAAACTGAATTATGTGAGTACAGAGGCAGACAAGTCTTGTGCTCTGCCATGAGAAGCAGGAACGCAGTGGTTAATTCACTGAGAATAAGGGGACCCCCTCTTTTGTGCTGGTCTGTATCCCAGTCCAAAAGTCCAAACAACCTGACACTCTAATGCCTAAGGGAGGGTGAGAGTAGATGTCTAGAGTGAAGCAGAGCAAATGAATTCTCTCTTCTTCTCCATTGTTGTTTGTTTTTGGTCCTGCAATTATTGGTAGATGCCCACCCATATTGGTGATAGTAATCTTCTTTGCTAAGACTCCTGCTTATTGTTGTTTTGCTTTGTTTTATATAAAGGTAATGCATTTCATGTATATCATATATACAGTTGTGAGAACATAATATTACTTTTGACCCTACCGTACTCCCTCCCTTGTTTCTACAATCTCTCCTCTTTCCTGTCTTAGTTTTCTTTTAATTTTTACAATGACATACTTTCAGTTTATTTTATAATCACAAGTTTAACCCTTCACTATAAAATGCTAATGTCTTCTAGAAACTCCCTCACATACAAATATAGAAATAATTTTTGAAATAATTTCTTATTTCTTTGGGCATTTCTTAGCCCAGTTAATGTGACATATGAAATTAAACAATAAAATGTTTAGATCTGCTTACTAATGAAAATCTCATACCAAAACTTGTGGTTGGAGGTGGTGAAATCTTAGGGAGAATTTGGAGTTTGAACAGTATATGTTTGAAATGAATACAGACTGAAAATTGTTGAGCCAAGCATCCCTAATAAGAATATATACAACAAGATATTTAAAAAGTAGAATTAAAATAAAACAAAAGTAAAATCAATAAAACTGATGGAATAAGCAACCAAAAGATGAATAAAACTGACAGTATGAATGTAAAAGACAGAGCAAGCCCAGATGATCAATATGAAGAATAAAAGATGACTCTAAAAATCTAAAAATTTAGATGACTCCTCATCTTTATACCACATCCTATTCAAAATGACCTGACAATTTGGAAGACATAGTTTAAATAGAAGTTTTAGTAGTTTTGTAAAAATTGACTAAATTGAATTCCTACTTAAAAGTATCTCTTCAAATTAATTCTTAAAAGTTTAAACAAAATATCACAATGCAATGCAAATTAAAAATGTAGGCCTAAGTACTAAAATTAGTGAACATTTTCATATATTTTTGCAGTCAATAATTATCAAATGCTTCTGGACAGTACCGAATAAGAAAGCATAAAGCTACCCATTCCCTGTTTTGATAAGACATTTCAAGGGAAGATGTTGGTATTCTTTTCTTAAAAGGTGAAGATAGAAGTCAAAATCCCAATATAATTCTGGCAAGCTTAATTCAGCAATATAAAATGGGGTTTCATCCAAGAAATGTCTGGTGAGCCTAGCATTACAAAATCAATTAATGTAATATAACATATTAACAAGAAAAAGAAAAATAACTCTCAAAAATGTTGCATAGGAAGATTGATAACATTGAATTTTTTTGTGATTTCAAAAATATTAGGAAGCAGGAAAATGGAAGGAATTGCCTCAGTTCAATAAATACATGCACTTTAAAAAAAAAAAAGTCTCAAAGCTAAAAAATAGTGCTCAGTCCGGGCATTTTCAAAGATTTCTGTATAAAAGGAAGACCTATCTGGTTGCTGTCACCATCTTCAACATTTTATGAGAAGCCTTAACAGCACAGTAAGCAAGGAAAAATAAATAAAAGGAATGTAGACCAAAAAGGAGGAAATAAAAGACTTTATTATTCACATAAGAAAACACGAGGTTAAAAAAAGTGTTCCCATGAAATATTAATATCCCTAAAGTGCTTTGGCTAGTTTTCTGGATACAAGTCCAATGGTAAAAACTAATTACATTTCTTTATAGCTACAAAAAACAGAAAATTAAAATTTAAAACTGTGTCATTTAAAATGCCATCAAAATTATAAAGCAATAAATCCAGCTCTGAGTGTAATACCCCCCTGCCAAAAAGCACAACATATCTAGTGGAAGAAATTAAAGAAAACGTAGGAATATTGATGTGTATTGATGTGTATATATAAATTTATCTTTATGTTCAATGCAATTCTCATAAAAAAAACCAAGAGAAGTTTTGTTGAGACATGATGGACTGACACTAACATTAATATGAAGGAGCAATATGTTACTAATAAGCCATTGTATTCTGCCTTGAAGAAGAGTAAATGGAGAGAATTTGATATATAAGGTATCAAAACTTAATATCACACTATATTAAAAAAGCCAGTGTGCTATTTGTGCAAGCATTGATCAATAGAAAATGGGGCATAAACATAAGTAGACCAAACATATATGGACGGTTAAACATAAGTGACAATGCAGAGAATTAGAAAATGTTACTCTCTTTATCCAGGGATACTGGAATAATTGATTAGCCACACTGAAAATCATGTGCCTTGATCACTACCTCACACTCTGCATTGAATTCCTGAGAATTAAAAATTTCAGTGATGAATTCAATGGAGAATATAATTATGATGCTATGGGGGCAGTGTTTCTTTAATAGGATACATTAAGCACTTAACCAAAAAGGAAGCTGTTGATAGGAAGGACTGTCAATTTAAGAATTTCTCCAAAGACTACATTAAGAGAATGAAAAAGTATTTCACAAACTGGAAGGAATATATTTCTAATTAATTGATAACTAAAAGAACATAAAACTAAAAGAACATAAAAAGAACACTTACTAATCAATAAGAAAAAGCCGAAGTATCCTAAGAGAAGAAAGTTGTCCACCTTACTGAGAGTCAGGGAAAATGCCTGATAAGGAAGCTTCAAGAATCATTTTATTTATATATAATCATTATGTATATTTAGGGAAGCAGGCATGAAAAATTTTAACCAATTTTTTTTAAAGATTTATTTTATTTATTTGAAAGACAGAGTTACATAGAGAGGTAGAGCCAGAAACAAAGAGAGTGTCTTCCATCCGTTGTTTCACTCCTCAGTTGGCCACAACGGCCAGAGCTAAGCTAATCCGAAGCCAGGAGCCAGGAGCTTCCTTTGGGTCTCCCACGTGGGCACAGAGGCCCAAGAACTTGGGCCATTTTCTACTTCTTTCCCAGGGCAAAGCAGAGAGCTGGATCAGAAGTGGAGCAGCCAGGACTTGAACTGGCGCCCATATGGGATGCCAGCACTGTAGGCCAGGGCCTTAACACACTGCACCACAGCGCCAGCCCCTTAACCATGTTTTACATGACACAAGAGCTTACTGAAGGACAATTAACAACCCAGAGTGTACTTTTGTAAAATTTTTTATGTTTGAGAGAATGTGCTTTTAATTTACACTATAGTCAAAAGTTTAATGCTCTCCTAACTAAAGAGTTCAACAACTGAAACCTTAAATGATCATGGCTCAGCAAGTATATATACAAGTATTATAAACAGCAATCAAATGAAATAATGTCGATTTTACACGTATACAGTAAATTTTAAAATAATCACAGATCATTAAAACTATTCTAGTATCTGATTCTTAACAAATTGTCCAGAAGTTAATCCATGTACATGCAATCAACTGATTTTTTATAAAAGTACCTAGACCATACATTGGAAAAAATGATAATCTCTTCAAAAAATGACGCTGGCAAAATTATAGTTATATTAATATAGAGAATATATCATAAATTTTTAAAAAATCCTGAGTAAATCAAAACAACGAGTCTGATTAAGAAATGGACAAAGGAACTCAATATATAGTTTTCAAAAGAAGAAATACAAACAGCCAACAATACATGAAAAATAGCTCTACATCACTAGCCACCAGGGAAATGCATATCAAAGTCACAGTGAGTTATTACCTCACCCTCGTCAGAATGGCTATCTTCAAAAAATAACAAACGCTGGTGAGGATGTGGACAAAGTGGAATGTTTTTAAAAATTATTTAAGTTATACAAGTTTCATTTATTTCATGTATACAGATTCAGGAACATAATGGCAATCCCACCCCCACCCCCAACCCACACTCCAAACCTTCCTCCCTCTCCCTCTCAGATTCTTATTCTTAATTTTTTTTTTTTTTTTTTCTTTTTGACAGGCAGAGTGGACAGTGAGAGAGAGAGAGACAGAGAGAAAGGTCTTCCTTTTGCCGTTGGTTCACCCTCTAATGGCCGCCGCGGTAGCGCGCTGCGGCCGGCGCACCGCGCTGATCCCATGGCAGGAGCCAGGTGCTTATCCTGGTCTCCCATGGGGTGCAGGGCCCAAGCACTTGGGCCATCCTCCACTGCACTCCCTGGCCACAGCAGAGAGCTGGCCTGGAAGAGGGGCAACCGGGACAGGATCGGTGCCCCGACCGGGACTAGAACCCGGTGTGCCGGCGCCGCAAGGCGGAGGATTAGCCTGTTGAGCCACGGCGCCGGCCCTATTCTTAATTTTTACAATGATCAATTTTCAGTATACTTAATGATTGTATATTTAATCCTACTCTAAGTAAAAGAGTTCAACATAGTATGAAGAGAAGACAAACAAAACCCAAAAACACTATTCCTCAATAGAAGAGACAAGGACTATAAACAATCATCCGTTCTCAAAATGTCTATTTGATTCCAAAACATTACATTTCAAGTACTCTGTTATTTCGAATCAGGGTAAGCATATGATATCTATCTTTTGGGGACTGGCTTATTTCACTAAACATAATGATTTCTAGTTGTGACCATCTTGTTGCAAAAGACAGGGTTTTCTTTTTTTTTTTTTAACAGCTGAGTAGTACTCCCTAGTATATTTATATACCATAATTTCTTTATCCAGTCAACAGTTGATGGACATTTGGGTTGATTCTATATCTTAGCTATTGTAAATTGTGCTGCAATGAACATGGGGGTACAGGTAACTTTCATATATTGATTTCTTTGGGTTTGGATTAATTCCTGGAGTGGGATGGCTGAACCATATGGTAGGTCTATAATCAGATTTCTGAGATACCTGCATACTGTCTTCTGCAGTGGCAGTGGTTGGCATCAGTTTACATTCCCACCAACAGTGGGCCAAGATACCTTTTGCCTCACATCCTCACCGGCATTTGCCATTTGTTGATTTCTATATAACAGCCGTTCTAACTGGAGTGAGGTGAAACCTAATCATGGCTTTGATTTGCCTTTCTCTGATGGCAAGTGAACCTGAACTTGTTCTCAACTGTCTGTTGGCCATTTGAATTTCCTCTCTTGAAAAATGCCTGTTGAAATCTTTTGTCCATTTCTTAACTGGGTTGTTTTGTTGTTGTTGAATTTCTTGAGCACTTTATAGATTCTGGATGTTAACCCTTTATCAGTTGCATAGTTTGCAAATAGTTTTTCTCATTCTGTTAGTTGGGTGGTCACTTTGCTGACTGTTACTTTTTTCAGTGCACAAGCTTCTCATTTTGATGTAATCCCATTTGTTAATTTTGGCTTTGATTGACTTTGCTTCTGGGGTCTTTTCCAAAAAAAACTTTGCCTATGCCAATATCTTGCAGAGTTTCCCCAATGTTCTCTAATGATTTGATGGTATCAGGTTGTAGATTTAGGTCTTTGATCCATTTTGTGTGGATTTTTGATTAAGGTGTAAGGTAGGCACCTGGTTTCATATTTCTGCATTTGGAGATCCAGTTTCCCCAGCACCATTAGTTGGAGAGTGTCCTTGCTCCAGGGATTGATTTTGGCTCCTTTGTCAAAAATAAGTTGGTTGTAGATGCATAGATTGATTTATGGAGTTTCTATTATGTTCTATTGATCTATCCATCTATTTTTGTACCAGTATCATGATATTTTGATTATAACTGCCTAGTAGTATGTCTTGAAATCAGGTATTGTGATGCCTCCAGCTGTTTTGTTGTATAAGATTGCTTTAGCTATTCAGAGAGTCCTGTGTTTCCATATGAATTTCAGCATCATTTTTTCTAGATCTGCAAAGAATACCATTGGTATTTTGATTGGCATCACATTGAACCTGTAAATTGCTTTTGGTAGTATGGACATTTTGACCATATTGATTCTTCCAATTCATGAACATGGAAGATTTCGTCATTCTTTAATTTTTTTTCTATTTCTTTCTCTAGTGGTTTTGTAATTTTTATTGTAGAGATCTTTGACATCTTTGATTAAATTTATTCCAAGGCACTTGATTATTTTGGTGACTGTTGTGAATGAGACTGATCTTACAAGTTCTTTCTCAGACATGACATCATCTTTGTATACAAAGGCTATTGATCTTTTCATTAAATCCTGCCACTTTACAAAACTCTTCTATTAGTTACAATAGTCTCTCAGAGTTTTTTGGATATATATATATATATATATATATATATATATATATATTTATGTATAAAATCATGTCATCTGCAAATAGGAATAGTTTGATTTCCTCTTTTGGAATTTGTATCCCTTTGATTACTTTTTCTTGCCTAATGGCTCTGGTTAAAACTTCCAGGACTATATTACATAGCAATGGTGAGAATCAGCATCCTTGTCTGGTTCTGGAACTTAGGGGGAATGCTTGCTGCTTTTCCCCATTCAGTAGGATGCTGGCCATGGGTTTGTCATAAATTGCCTTAATGGTTTTGAGAAATGTTTCTTCTATACCCAGTTTGCTTAAGGTTTTCATCATGAAAGGATGTTGTGTTTTTTCAAATGCTTTCCCTATATCTATTGAGATAGCTGCATGGTTTTTATTCCTCAATTTGTTGATGTGATGTATCACATTGATTGATTTGCAAATGTTGAAACATCCTTGGATATCAGGGATAAATCCCACTTGGTCCAGGTGAATGATCTTTCTGATGTGTTGTTGGATTTCATTAGCTAATATTTTGTTGAGGATTTTTTACATCTATGTTCATCAGGGATATTGGTCTATAGTTTTCTTTCTCTGTTGCTTCTTTTTCTGGCTTAGGAATTAAGGTGATGCAGGCTTCATAGAAGAACTTTGGTAGGATGCCCTCCTTTTCAATTGTTTTGAGGAGCTTAAGAAGGATTTAATTCTTTAAATGTCTGGTAGAATTCAGCAGTGAAGCTGTCTGGTCCTTGGCTTTTCTTTGTTGGAAGGATCTTTATTACTGATTCAACTTTTGTCTTGGTTATTGGTTGTTTAGATTTTCTATGTCTTGATGACACAATTTTGATAAATAGTATGTGTCCAGGAATCTATCCATTTCTTCTAGGTTT
This sequence comes from Lepus europaeus, assembly GCF_033115175.1. NCBI lineage: Eukaryota > Metazoa > Chordata > Mammalia > Lagomorpha > Leporidae > Lepus > Lepus europaeus. The sequence continues at coordinate 115,854,973 of NC_084830.1, read as the reverse complement.
CCAAAGGGTAATTCTTACACAGTATTGGTTGAAGTGTAATTTAGGGCAGCTACTGTGTGAAACAGTATGGATATTTCTTTAAAAACTAGAATAGACTAGCCATATGATCCAGCAGTACCACTACTGGGTATCCCCAAATGATGTTAACAAACTATGTAAAAGAGATGCCTGTACCACCATATTTATAACAGCACTGTTCACAATAACCAGAATATGGAATCAAGCAAGGTTCCATCATCAGATGAACAGATAAAGAAGGGGTGCATACATGATACACACACATGCATACATACATATATACACATACATACTATGAAATATTACCCAGCAATAATAAAGAATGAAATTCTACCATTTGTATAAAAAATCATTGCAACTGCAAGACACTATATTGAATGAAATAAGTCAGACCCAGAAAGACAGTTACTACATGTCCTCCCTTATATGTGGGAAATAAAATTAATAAAAAAACAAAAAAAAATACAAAGAAAAGCCTATGTGTAACAGTGTTTTTGCAAACAAATAGTTTTGTCAAATATTGGTTTATTTCATTGTCAAAGAATCATTAAAAGTCAAAGGGCTGACAATTCCAAGTATTGATTAAAATGTAAAATGCTGAGTTATCTTGCACTGCAGTAGAGGCACTAACTTTGGGAATCAGTTTGTTCCTGTGGCTTAAATATAAATTTGTGCTTATTCCATATATTAGCAGTTACACTCTTAGGTATATAGCCAAAAGGAATATTCAAACAAATATTATATAAAATAATTAAGTAAATTGATTTATCATATATACAAATAATGGTTTACCTCACATTAATGAGAATGAAAGGACCATAGCTGTAATACACATATGGTTGAGTCCTACAAATATAATATTGAGTGAATGATAGCAAATGTAATAGACTATGTATTATATTGTAATATTTATAAAGATATTCTAAATAAATGGAACAGTGTTTAGCGGTTATACTTAATTGCTAACTAATATGAAGGAAACAGAGATGTTGATCATCATGAATTTCATGGACTTTTTAGAAATTGAAAGTAAGTCATTTTGGGGAGGGAGCATAAGGACTGGATTTGTTCATTGCTGACAGTCACCTGTTTCCAAACCTAGATGGTAATTACACAGGCATTCATGATAAATTATTGTGGTGCACGTTTGTGATTGTATGTGAGATATTTCACAGTAAAAAGGATTAAAGAAAAATAATGGGTTTCAGTATGTTCTTTCAGAAGTGCCTGGTAGATTGCTGGGGTGGGAAGGAGCCAGGAAGACCATACTTACCAGGATTCCAGACCTCAGGTGGAATGTTCCCGCAGGAGTGGCAATGTGGTGTACGGAGGCAAATTACTAAATCAGGATGTGTCAGTCAGCTGTGCACTTCTGCAGAAACAAACATTCACCGCAGCAACTCTCTCAGCACTGCTGCTCTGGACAGAACTAAGGTTTTTAAAAGGTACAAAGAGAGCAAGCAACTAAGTGAATGAAGGAAGTTTGATCTTTACATTCTGGCAGGGGACTTCCTTACACAGGTGCGAGCCCCTGTTTTCTACCTGATCTCTCCAAGTGTGCTCTCTGCTGCATCATTTGTAGCAGCAAATAGAGCTTTCAAAAGAAGGATTAATTGGGCTGGCTCCGCGGCTCAATAGGCTAATCCTCCGCCTTGCGGCGCCGGCACACCGGGTTCTAGTCCCGGTCGGGGCGCTAGGTTCTGTCCTGGTTGCCCCTCTTCCAGGCCAGCTCTCTGCTGTGGCCCAGGAAGGCAGTGGAGGATGGCCCAAGTGCTTGGGCCCTGCACCCACATGGGAGACCAGGAGAAGCACCTGGCTCCTGGCTTCGATTCAGTGCAGTGCCGACCGTAGTGGCCATTTGGGGGGTGAACCAACTGAAAAAGGAAGACATTTCTCTCTCTCTCTCTCTCTCTCTCTCTCTCACTGTCCACTCTGCCTGTCAAAAAAAAGTAGCATTAATTGACCTTTGTGGCCAGTGCTACTTGATCAAGAAGACTGTGCCCAGGGTGGGGTGGTGCTGATTAAATTACTTTCTAAGCAATAGGAAAGGCTTCATTGCTTGTTGGCCACACTTTACAATAAAAGTGCTGTGGAGCCAAAGAAATAAACAGGTTATTTCAAGTCATATACAGTCATCTATTTTTTAGTATTGTTTATAATGTTTGAAAAAAAATTGCGCTTTAAATATTTCTGAAATATTTGCCATTAAGTCTAATAAGCATAGTAGAATGCATGTTAGACTTCTCACTAAAAAGTATCCAGTGAAGTCAGCTCTGCAGTATCAACCTTATGAATATTATGTCAGCCTTATATTTGGGCTCCGCTTTTCTACTAATGGAGGCTCTCCTGTTGCTGTGACAATGTATCTTTCTCTATTTAATCTTTTAAGCTTTAAACATCTCAAAATGATATCCTACGTACAAATAACTTATTTTGACAATTGATAGTTTCTGCTCAACTTTTTGCTTTCCCTTTTCTCAAACTTACTTTTATCTTTAGTACAAGAGACTCTTTCTTATAAGAATGAAAGCACAAGTTGGGCAATAACTGAATACTGCTTAAATACTGTTTCTTATATCTAATTGTTTCTCTAATATTAGAACATTTTCTATTTCAATGATTTGTGGACACATGTATTTTGTCTTAGATTTTCTGAATTACTATCCATACTGTCCTTGAGTCTCAGTCACTCCATGATTCTAATTATCATGTATTACTAAAATATTTCAAGTGAATATTTACATTCAATATAGGTTTCATAAACAACAGACTCATTTTAACACTATCTCCATTGTGCCATCCCAGAACTTGGAGACTGGTAGGGCAGCCTGTTTGATTGACTCATCCCAGCGTTTCTTGAGCACTGTGTATTGCTGGAAGACATTTTCTGCATTATTACAGCAATGAAGTTACAGTAGGGAAAAAGAGTTGCATTGGGGAAGAAATAACTTCAAGTAAATTATTTGAAAAACTCAGAAGTCCCAAACTCATTGGTATCTGCCCAACATCACAAATCAGAGCAAATAAAGGTGAACATTTGGCCTAGTAGTTAAGATGTCAGTTCAGACATGTGTGCTCCTCTTAGAGTGCCTACATCCTACATTCATGCCCACCTCTGCCCTCTATGCCCAACTGCCTTCCTGTACAGACCTTCAGAGGCACAGGTGATGACTCAAGTCATTGCCTTTTTGCCACTGGGTTGGGAGCTTGGGCTCCTGCCTGCAGGTTGGCCCTGCTCCACACATTGTGGATGTTTAAGGAGTCTGCCTCTTTGCCTCTCAGATGAATAATTTTAAAAAAAATAAGAAAAAATGAATACTTTTAAAAAAATCTTTATTTATTTAATTTAAAAGAAAAAGAAAATGGAGAGACAGAGCAAGAGAGCTTCCAGCCACTGGTTTACTCCCCAGATGTCTGCAATGGCCAGGGCTGGGCCATGCCAAAACTAGTGACCAGAAGCTTCATCCTGGTCTCTCTTCTGGTTGGTAGGGGCGCAAACACTTGGGCCGTCTTCTGCTTTTCCTAAACAATTAGCAGGCAGATGATAGGAAGTAGAATAGCCAGGACACAAAACAGCGCCCATATGGGATGCGAGCAATTCAGGTGGCAACATATTACCTGCTATGCTACAACACTGGCCCCAGAAGAGCTTATTTTTTAAAAAGCCAAATGTTTATGAATTTTCTGGCATTTTATTAAATTTTTTCTCAGTTATATTAACCTGGAAAACTCATTTTTCCCAATGTATGAGTCATTATTCTATTTATTAAAAACTACTGGTATAATAAATCTTGCAGGCCAATATCCTTTTACCAATATAATTTTATGATTATTATGAAAAATGAAAAATTACATTACAGTTTCAATGTCCTGAATACCAAAATAGAAACAAAAAGATGATCTTTCTCCCTGTGAAAATGATATGTATTTGCACCTTCTCAAACGTTTCTTAAAGTTTTTTTTTAAGCTGTGGGTTATTAAATACTAAATATTAAATGTTACTGAATAATAAATACTAAATTTTAGAAGTGTAGAAATTCGAGTTTACAGCAGAGTTCACTTCTCTGAGAATTATTTAAACATGTTGCAAGTAAAAGGTAGGTGTTTGGCCCACTCCTTAAGATGCTGCTTGGGGGCCGGTGCCACAGCTCACTAGGCTAATCCTCCGCCTTGCGGTGCCGGCACACCGGGTTCTAGTCCCGGTCGGGGTGCCGGTTCTGTCCCGGCTGCCCCTCTTCCAGGCCAGCTCTCTGCTGTGGCCAGGGAGTGCAGTGGAGGATGGCCCAAGTGCTTGGGCCCTGCACCCCATGGGAGACCAGGATAGGCACCTGGCTCCTGCCATCGGATCAGCGCGGTGCACCGGCCGCAGCGCGCCTACCGCGGCGGCCATTGGAGGGTGAACCAACGGCAAAAAGGAAGACCTTTCTCTCTGTCTCTCTCTCACTGTCCACTCTGCCTGTCAAAAATTAAAAAAAAAAAAAAAAGTTTAAAAAAAAAGATGCTGCTTGGGGTGACTGCATTAATTATCAGAGCGCATGGTTTGAGTCCTGGCTACTCTGCTTCTGAGATAGCTTCCTGCAGATACACACCTTGGGAGGCAGCAAGTTATGTCTCAGTTCCCTGGATTCCTATCACCCATGAACACTACCCATATGGTATTCTGGGCCCCTAGCTTCAGTCTGGGCCAGCCCTGTTGCAGGTATTTGGGGTGTGAACCAGTGGTGAAATATTCTTTTATCTCTCTCTCTCTCTCAAATAACATGAAAATAAATTAAATTTTTTTGTTTATTTATTTATTTTTTGACAGGCAGAGTGGACAGTGAGAGAGAAACAGAGAGAAAGGTCTTCCTTTTGCTGTTGGTTCACCCTCCAATGGCCGCCACGGCTGGCGCACCGCACTGATCCAATGGCAGGAGCCAGGTGCTTATCCTGGTCTCCCATGGGGTGCAGGACCCAAGCACTTGGGCCATCCTCCACTGCACTCCCTGGCCACAGCAGAGAGCTGGCCTGGAAGAGGGGCAACCGGGACAGAATCCAGTGCCCCGACCAGGACTAGAACCCGGTGTGCCAGCGCCGCAAGGCGGAGGATTAGCCTATTGAGCCGCGGTGCCGGCCGACAAATTAAGATTTTTAAAGCATAGAAAACCATAAAAGTTCTCTTCATACTCAGGTTCAAATGGAAATGTTGATGTAATATACTAGTTTTATAAATTTTTGTTTATTTTACTCATTTGTTTTAAAGGCAGAGAGACAGAGAGTCACAGATATCATCTGCCTGCTTATTCACTCCCCAAATACCCACAGTATTGAGAACTGCACCAGGTCGAAGCCAAAAACCTGGGATTCAATTCAAGTCTACCATGTCAGGGTCATAGGGACTGAAGAACTTCAGTCATCTCCTTTGCTCCTACAGTAGTAGGAAGCTGGAATCAGAGGCAGAGCCTGAACTCAATGCCAGGAATTCTGAAGTAGGAAGCAAGCATTCAAGCATTGCTTGACTTCTATGCCAAACACGTGCCCTAGTTTCCTAAATTCTTGGACTTTAGCATACCAGCATGTTCTAAACATTTTCTTTCGTTTTAAAAAAAATTATTTTATTTTATTTGAAAGACAGAATTACAGAGAGAAGCAGAGAGAGAGAGAGAGAGAGAGAGAGAGAGAGAGAGAGAGGTCTTTCGTCTGCTGGTTCACTCCCCAAATGGCAACAATGGCCGGAGCTGTGTCAGTCTGAAGCCAGGAGCCAGGAGCTTCCTCCGGGTTTCCCACATGGGTGCAGGGGCCCAAAGACTTGGGCCATCCTCCACTGCTTTCCCAGCCCATAGCAGAGAGCTGGATGGGAAGTGGAGCTGCCGGGACTAGAGCCTGTGCCCATTTGGGATGCAGGTGCTTCAGGCCAGGGCTTTAACCCGCTGTGCCACAGCACCGGCCCCTAAACATTTTCTAACATATTTCTTGGTTGTACATAACTCTTTTCCCTCAACAGGAGACCCTATTGCACGTAACTAGGTGTTCTCAAACTTGAGTGAGCCTCATTTTTTTTTTTTTTTTTTTCTGGGCAGTTTGTTTTTTCCTGAGCATTTGTTTCATTGTTCTGGGCTGCCTGAGAATTTGTGTTTCTAGCAATTTCCTTATTGACGCTGCTCAGAAGACGACACAGGAGACATGAACACATATTACTGATAACAGTTTCACACTTTTTGAAAGCATTCTACATGTCTGATATGCTACATTTGTAGATACTTGAATAAATTAATAAGTGGACATTGATTTAGGATTTATGTAATGCTGTCTCTTTTACAAAATTCCTACTTAAACCTTGACCAGGCTATTTGCACATTTAAGATAAATCATTTACACCAAACTTTGGGGGCTGATGTTTTGCATTAATTTCTAGAGCAACATGCTTACTGAAATATCACAGATTTTCAGGTCTCCTTACTGGAAGCAACACTTTGCAAAGGACAACTTATTTGGAGAACTATTTCAGAGAGAACTCCAACATCATGAGTGATTATTATGCACAGCAGGTGTAAATGAATAATTTATCAAATATGTTTTCATTATTTCTCAGTGAAAACATTGAAGATCTTCCTTCCAAGCACTTAGTTTCAACAATCATTTGTACACAGAGCAGGTCTTTACTTAGACAAATATTTATGGATATGCGTTCGTATGAAAAATGAAAAAGCTATTACAAACACAAATACTGTGCCATATTTTGAAAGCATAAAGTGAATAATTAGTAAATAATTATGCTATTTGATAAACAATTTTCTTCATTGCTCACTTTATTTTTTTTATTTTAACGTATGGCATGTTTTCAAGGGTTTATTATGCACCCCTTTCTCAGAATAAAAATATTAATTTAAAAATTGCAAGCTGTGTATACAAGTTAGAACCATAGGTATTGCATTGATGAGCTTGATATTTTTAGCCATGTGTAAGGAACAAGTATGCTCAGGAAATAAGAATTGTAACCACTTTTATTGAGGTTTTACATACATATATGGAATAATACAAAGTATATTAGTTTACATACGATATAGTAAGGATATGTGTGTGTGAGTGTACACATACAAAACCATATGCAAAAATGCCTGCACATAACACACAGCAACACACACATACACACACAGATTCTGCCGGTACAACAGAATCTACAAAGAAGCCAAAATTTTATCATACAGTGGACCTAAATTCAGTAGAGCTCAGCTTTTAAAATTCAACGAGTCAAATTACCCTGTAGAATTTTATCCACCCAGTGCCAAGTGGTTAATTTACAAAATGAGTATTTTCCAAGGAAAAGTTGTAAAGAAAAGTTACATAAGGTTTTAATGAATATGACAGATCAATTTAGTTCATAGGCTAACTTCAATAGTCCCATTAATGAATCCAAAGATGTAAAATAAATGAATCAAATATGTTACCATTTTTCAATGATGCATTTTCAATGGGCATAGTTATCTTTGAAAATGCATTTGCATGAATCCATTTGCCTATTTATTAGTCTGGGTAACGGATGGACTGAATTTTGTGTCTTTTCAAAAATTCATGTCGAAGGCCTCACCTACAATTTGATGGCATTTAGGGGCACTATCCCTTATAGAGGTTAGTTGAGTTTAGATCATTGTGAGGGTGGAGTCCCCATGAATGAACTAGTATATCTGTAAGTAGAAGAAGAGACACTGAGTATTTCTATTTCTGTCATTTGGGTACATAGAAAGTGGCTAACTGGAAACTGGAAAAAAACACCCTTACCAAGAATCAAATCTGGTTGTACCTTGTTCTTGAACTTTCCAACCTCCAGAAATGTCAGAAATCAAAGTCAGTTGTTTAAGACACCCAGCATGTGGTGTTTTATTATATAAGCCTGATCTGAGGAAGACGGGCTGTATATGTGCCTTTTCTCTCCACGGAAACAACTCCTCATTTCAGTAGAAAGATCAGTGTAGCCTTGATAGCATGTATTTTTTTTGCAAATGATTCACTGTTCAAATTGTTTATTGATATTTATAAGTATCATAAACTTTACAAAAGCAATCTAAGGCTAATATGAGAAGAGCTGTATTATAAAGAGGAAAAATATTGGTTTTATGCCATTCTAAGTCAGTTTCTGCATGCTTCCCAAAGAAAAATAATTAGTAAAATTAAGTGAAATTAGCATTAATCAAATCTAGGTACTTGGAGCCGGTGCTGTGGCATAGCGGGTAAAGCCACTGCTTGCAGTGCTGGTTCAAGTCCAGTTCCAATCTAGTTCTCTGCTGTGGCCTGGAAAAGCAGTACAAGTTGGCCCAAGTCTTTGGGTCCCTGCACCCACATGGGTAGACTCAGATGGAGCTCCTGGCTCCCGGCTTCAGATAAGTGCAGCTCCAGCTGTTGCAGCCAATTGGGGAGTGAACCAACGGATGGAAAACCTCGCTCTCGCACTCTCTCTCTCTCTTTCTCTCTCTCTGCCTCTCTTTCTTTCTTTGTATAATTCTGACTTTCAAATAAATAAATAATTATTTTTTAAAAATCCAGTTGCTACCTAATACAACCAAATTCCTCTTGAAATTTTGTCATTATTGGAAGAGGTTACTGATGACCCACTTTTAGGCTAACCATGTATAATCAAGTTGTTAATGGGCATAATTATAGTTGGATAATCTGGTTTCAAATGTTCATAGCTTAATAACAGTAAATGAAGCATTATTGCTATTGTTTCTGAAGTGAAGAAGTCATTTTTAGAAATTTTTTTTTAGATTACATGGTTAATTTAGGGCAACAAGGGCATGAGTTGAAAATTACATCTTTTTTTTTTCATATTGAAGTTATCTAAGTAACAAGAAAAGAGAACAAGAACTGCACATCATCTTGCAGTCACTGTTCCCTTTTTAAAATCATGAGTGCTTATTAGAACTACTTTAAACTAAATTGAATACATTATTTTGAATAGGCTCTGAGATTTTGCTAACCACTGAATTTCATATTATGGTGATTTCAAGTATTGAAAATTATTATACAGGTTATGTAATAAATTCCTAAATTGAGAAATATTTTATTGTAAGTGACAGATAATGAGATTCCATTACTTTTTATGTTGGGCTATATAACTTAAAGAATTTTAATACATTAAAATTCAAAGCAAACGTAGATGTATCATGACTTTAAAAACTGGATGTCTCTGAAATGAAGAAAAACAATGTTGTATTCTAGGAAAGAAAAGCCAGAGCTCACTTAAAGATCCAGGGAAATTGTGTGATCTCTAAAATATCTGTCTTTTCTGCAAACTTGAGTGAGTTCCAGCCTGTGGTTTTGAAGAAAATAAAAGTTTTTTGAAAGTAAGAATAATTATATTTTGTCATGTTAGAAAAAATGTTGAGTTTCTTCCAAGAGGGCAACCCCTTTACCAGTCTTTAAAAGTGGGGAAATAGAACTCATCTTCTGGTACACAGCCCTGAATACACATAGGATAGCAGAGAGACCTTGGATTATAAAAACACAGTGTCAGTTTTAGGCCACCAGTCTTAAACTTCTTAACTGGTTATTTTCTTTGCTGAACCAATTTCCTCTGCTATAAAGTGGGAATAAGATAATATTTGTCACAGGAACAAAATACTTTTTTTAAATTATCAAAAGTCCTAGCATGGAGATCAATACTGGAGTACTCAATAACGGTTCTTCTATCCCTTCCTTCATGCTCTTGTCACAATATAAAACTCAAATCTACACATTTTTAATTCCAATCCTTTTTGGATGATGTATTCATTACACATTAGTTACTTTTGCATACTCCTAATGCAACAGATACTATCAGCTTCATGTTTTCTATTTGAAATATATGTATACTTACATTCTTTTTAAATGGAAAGAAAAGCAGTAATAACAACACAAAGAAATGAGCAGTTGTGGGATTTTCTAACTATCTGTTTTTTTTACATGGGCTTTAAGTGAGGAGACCGGCAAATTTAAAAGGTGGAAGAAAGAATGAAATTCAACCATTTTCTCTCAAGTAAATTAGTTGTCCCAAGGTCAAAACACAGTAATAGAGAACTTCTTCCTTTTCAATTCATTAGGTTGCCTGTTACGTTAAAGCATAAAATCCAGCTGTCATACTAATTGACCTTCTGTGGATTAAAGTTCTAGTGAACAGCAAAGTTAAAAGCAGAGTCTGAGGAAATCTGGCAGATACTATGTGTCAGGAGTTGCCACGTTTACTAGTCCTGCATTGTTCAACTCTCCATCAGCCAACAGAGAGGGTTTGAACAAGGTAATGGTATTTCTTAGGAGAGTTGCTTTGGACATTAAGTAACTACCTTGTTGGAATTATTGGTTAAAAAAATTCTTCACTGACAATATACTAGCTGTTTGTTTCACTGAATGCAAAGGATAATTAATTTAGTAAAAGTGAAGAAAGTATTCTTTATATCTAGAATGTGCTTTATTTTTTTTCCTTAGGAATAGAGATAGTGACACACGGGTTTTCTTTATCCCCCTATCTTTAGTTACAAGTAAAGAAACAGATAATTAATTAATGTCTGTAGTATTAAAAAGGGGAAAGGAAACATGTTGGCAGGTTAAGCATAAGAAGTGTGTTTCTTCATTTCACAGTGGCAGGCTTTAATCTTAGTAAATAGACAAGGGAATCAATTCCAAGAGATGCTTCTGTATGCTGGCTTTTTTGCATCAGTTGAAATTCTGGTAACTATTAAAGACTGTCATTTTTATAGCAACTTAAAAATATTGTGTATTTAACTGTCTTGTTGTTGTTGATCACTTGTGTGTGGTGCTACAGAGGATGCTGGAGATTCTAAAAATTTGTTGCTCAAATAAGAAACACTTCCAATATCACTGTCATTTGAATTCCGCCACCTGAGAGAAGACAATTAAAGTAAATTGGAGACATATTTCAGAGTTGTAACAACTGACAAGATATGCTGTAAAAACCATACAAATGGAATTTGACACTTGATCAGCAATTTCGCTGAGGAAGGGGGGATGAAAGTCAGCAATGTGAGAGAAAAAGCTCTTTGCCCAAACATTATGGAGATTTTGTTCTTTCTTGAGAGTAGCTGCAGATGAAAACTGGATCAAGATTAATCCTCAATTCTGAAAAAAGCATTCCACACAGTTAAATTTCTTCTTTTTAAAAAGCAAAACCAAACAAATATAAAACAGACTAACAGAAGGGAAACAGACAAGTGTTTAAAAGTGCTAAATGAAAAACCTAGTATTTTCAATACCTGAATCAAAATAGTTTAACCAACAGTAAAAAACAAATAAACAAAATAAAAAACTGATGGGAGTTTTCATGCCTATTATTCCCTGAGGAACACGTATACAAATTTGTATTTGATAATAAAAATAATTTCATATATACAAAATGAATGTATGAAATAGTTAAAATCTAAAAAACAGTAACCAAGATATGAATTTTCAGTGACCCAGATTCGATGTTACCAACAAAGTGTACAAGAGGATGGTCATTGTGTGCATGAATTTATTAAGGTTTTGTTTGTTTGTTTGTTTGTTTCTTTTCCCTTAAAGTCAAAGAATTTGGACAGCATTTAGCTGTGAAAGTTTGGCAAGTATCTATTTTGATCCTTTTGTTCTTTTCTGAACATAAGTGTGCGTAAAAACTTTTAAAACTTTTAAAAAGAGTATAAGCAAATTAACATCTTGAACATGCAAGTAATGAAATCATTGTGAATTTCTTTTTTGAAAGAAGGGATTTATTTGCATATGTAATGAGAAAGTTTATGGATTCTGCTGGTTTCAAATATGGATTAATTCAGGGTCTCAGCGTATGTTACCAGGGTCTCTCCATAGATCTTTTTATTGTTCTTTAATGGTTCAATTTTTTTTTTTTAGGCATGCTTTCTCTGTAGGTTAGGTGACTTACAAGCTTAAAACATTTCATCCTCAATTTAAATTAGAATGGTAGGAGCATAGTAACTTCCCTTTATCTGCTGAGGATATATTCCAGGGTCCACCATGGATTCCTGAAACTGCAGGCTGTACCAAATTAAATACATACTGTGTTTTTTTCTATATGTTCACAATTATAATAAAGTCTTACTTATGAATTAGATACCATAAGAGATTACCAATAATCACCAATAACAAGGTATAATAATTATGACAATATACTATAATAAGATTAAGAAAGTCACTACTCATACTTTGGGTCCATTATTGCTTGGTTAAAGCACCAGGATATGATGAGTGTCAATCTGATAATTGCAATAGCTACTAAGTGACTAATGGGGCAGTAGTATACATATTGTGGACATGTTAGACTAAGGGTGATCCATGTACCAGGTTGGATGGGACACGGTAGAGATTTCATCAAACTACTGAGAGTGACATAGTGACATGCACTTTAGAACTTAACAACTACTTATTGCTGTAATTTAATATTCAGTATTATTGTTGAGTGGTTGACTGGAGATAATTAAGACTGTGGCAATACTACTGTAAATATGATTGGCAGTTGAAATCATTTGCACATTTTATGCTATGTGTGGCAGTTAATGATTGGCCTAGGTCTAGGTCACATGCCTCCCCCTTGATCTAAGGGTTGAATCATCCTTGTCTAAATTATGTCCACTAACAGTGGAGAACTTTATGTCTTAAGGTAAATTTTTACTAATGTTATAAAAATGAAAACATAAATTGAGGAAGAAACAGCAACAATAAAATTCTATGGTGATGAATGCTTCTGTGAATAATGGGGACATGAGAATGTTCCACAAGAAATTCAAAACCTAAAAATTAAAGACAAACACTGTATGTTTTCCCTGATTTGTGATAACTAATATCATACCTAAAAAGCAATATATAGGAATGAAATTGACATTTGAGACTCAATGATTGTTTACAGCCTTTGTCTCAACTGTTGAGGAACAGTGTTTTTTTCTTCACATTATTTATTGAACTCTTTAGTGTAGGGTTAATCTTATGAGTATAAAATAAACTGAAATAGATCTTTGTAAAAATTAAGAATGAAATAAGAGTGGGAGGAGGAAAAAGGGTAGGAGTGTGGGCAGGATGGAGGGTGGAGTGAAAAGTATCACTATGTTTCTGAATTTGTATATAGGAAATAAATGAAATTTATATACCATAAGTAAAATTTTAAAAAACTAATTAACAAAAATTTAAAAATAAATATTTGAAATAATACAGAAAAGTACAAAGAAGAGTTAAATGAGCATACATTTAATAATTTCTGACATTTGCCATATTTTATATGTAATATATATATGTGTATTTATACACACACATACACAAGCATGGTATTTTCCTTGAAAGCAGAATTGGCTATATTAATATCATAGAATGTGGGTTAAAGATCAGTGAATACAACATTTATAAATATGTATATACCACCAAAAATATGGCATCCTCACATAACTTTTATATGTGTGTGTGTGTGTGTGTGTGTGAACTTCAAATATATGAGAGGAAATATATGGTTAAAAAAACCTCAGGAATTAATGATACTGTTTTATGAGAGCAGTGGCTCTTATTTTACTAAAATGATTTTTAAAATTATAATTTCTTTTTACAATATTAAGTAAACTTGAGCTGACTTGTCTTTTGAGGAAAGGAAAGAGTTAGTATCAGCTTTGGAAAATCCAACCTCTAGTTGTGACAGCTTTTGTGCTTACTCTCCTCATTGAAAGGTACATACAAATGTACTCTTACTCAGCCACACGCTTTAAACTTAATTTATTTTTCTAAAAATGTCTGTCTCCTTTTTGACAACACAGTGATCTGATTCTGACATTTCTTATGCTTGTCTTTACTAAAATACTATTGATTTTCCAGCAAATTGTATTGTTACAAGAAAAACTTGGTTTTAATAATAGCGATCAGTGTTCAAAAAGACTACACTTTCACTAAAATGTTGGTAAATATACTTAGGAAATCAAGATAAAGCTGTGGATGATGGAAACATAGCCATGTTTTTGCTGAATGTTGAACTGTCTTCATTGGAATAATAACTGTACAGCTTTTGAGTAGCCAAAACACATGGATGACCATATTCCTTGCATCAAATGCACACTCATTGCTATCCCTAAGATTATTCCAATATATACAGGATTCTTAGAGAATCCAGCATGGCACCACTCTGCTTTACATTTTAAATACATGAGTAGAAAGTAGAATCCATCACTTATAAAAAGTGATCATTCATAAAATTTGGTACATCAGTAACAAAATACACAGTGCACATCTCACAACCCTGTAATAATAATTAATTATGTGGTGTGACTGTTGCATGCCAAATTTTGTTTTAATAGAGTTGTTATCCATGACACATCTCATTGCTATAATTTCTGATTGTAAGTAACTAAAGGGAAACCAAGGTGGTTTTATGAAAAAATTCTCTGGGCTAACATGTCACTCATGGAATAATCACCTGGAGAGGATGACAGTTCTCACACCAGCTGCTTGACATCTGAACAGCTGCCAATGCCCTAGGAAATGTCACACCATCAGATATAGACTCCGAGTGTGTGCGTAGCAAAAATGTATCTGGTAGAGGCCAGCACCCCAGGCCATGACTAGCACCCCAGGCCCCATCATCCCATAAGCTTGAAGCCTGGGTTGAGCTGTCAGTTTAATAAATGAATAGCCTCTTTGTTTTGATCAGCATTGTCAAGGCTTATTTCAAAAAGGGACTGGGATTCCTCTCACAGTCTAGCCCAGCCAAAGTCAATTGGTACAATTTCAAGGTGAATTTATTCATTCTTTATAAAGTTCTGTGCACGAATATATCAAGACAGTTGAATAAATTGAAATAAATAGACTTGGAGTTACATATTCTCACAGTAATTGAAATAGTTTCCCCCCAATATATTTATAGTAATAATTCTACCTTTATGAAACCTGGTCTAGATACAGAAAGGAAAGCATAGAATTACCATTTTGATAACATATTTGGAAAATGCAATTGGGGCTAATATGTTGATAAGGGCACCTGAAAGTTGTCCTTGCTTTTAACCATTCCATGTTAAACTTACAGTACAGCTTTACTCCTTGATAAAGATGCCTGATTAGCCCGCATTGATGTGCAAATATTTACCTTGAATTTGGTCACTTTTAAATAGAGATATTCAGACACTCCCTGTCTCCGTATGCATAACAGTATTTTGACCTTGAGTTACACACAGGACCCTGAGCTAAAAAGATGATATCAAAGCTTGTAATATCTGAAATGAGAAATCTAACTAATTTGATTAAAGAATGGATTCAATTGATCACCTCCGGGACTACCCTAATGTTTTTAGCAACAAAAGTCTTGAACTGTGGCACCAAGGATCACTTTTCTTTTAACTTTTTTCCCTTTACTTTGCAAACAGGTTGATTTCTGGGTCACAGAAAGGGTTACTCTGACAGAAAGCTCTCCTGTTAAAGTAGAAAAACCAAATTTATCTGCATGTGATAGAGAAAGAATTAATCTCAAACACTTACTGCATGCTGTTCTTAAAAGCATTTTCCATGTATAAAATACCTTATCTAAAAAGTTTGTTTCCCCTTAAAACCATCAATAAGCCTTGGGAAATATAGCAATCTGAGGTTTGGGAAGAAAAATGCTTTGACTTGATAATGAGGGACACCTGGGAGTGATTGGCGTTTGCTAACAGAAAAGTCAAATAATTGAGGTATAATGGTAAGAAGGGGTTTAGGGAACAACTTACTCCAGTGCTTATCCTTTGAAGACTTGAAGCAGTATCTGATTTTTTTTCTTGACTGATAAGCAATCTATAAAAGTAATCAAACTGATCGGCTGAGAATGCCATTTCTCTTCCTTTGTCTCCTTTTATCTCATTCTTTTAAAGCAAATTTAAACTCCATCTCTTATCCCTCAGTGTGTATATAATCTCTGATGTGTGACCTACAAGCCAATAAGCATTTTCTAGCCACTGTCTGGAAGATTATTATTTCATAAAACATAACAAATGTGTGGGTTTCCTTCTGACAGGATATGTATGGTTTAAATAATAGAAAATTTAAAAGAATATTTTTACATCTAAGTCCTTAGTTTAAAATATGACCAAGTTGCAATTCATGAAAAATCTTCTTTCACTTCTTTCATATCATTTCATTAATGAATAAGCTGGAAATCTGAGCTCTGATTTGGGGAGACACCTGCTCACTCCCAACACATCCTCAAAAGAGTACTTTTGCTAGTAGTGAGCAGGGTTCACCTTAAGCATAAGGTGGGGAGTGGGGAGAACAGTGGGGAGAACAGACGTGTTGCTTTTGCAATGGAGCCTGTGCTGATGGTTAAAACTGTAGGGTATACCTCACAGAAGGATGTTTAAGACAGCATGTACCACAGGCACATAGTTGTCTCTTAAGATTATATCAACTAGACAGACTATAGTCATCATAGTTTGTGTTGGTACATTGCCTGGTATTTGCACAGTGAGAAAATTTTCTAAAGTCTCATCTCTTAGAATATATACCAATCATGAAATGGCTTGTGACTGTACTTAATTGTCAATATTTAATACAAGAATTTCTGCATAGGCAGTAGTGATTGCAAACTCTAAGAACTCATCAAGGACATAGAAATTACAGTTGCTTTCACTTTTGAAAATCTGAATTTTATACCAGCAAAAAGTCACCCCTTGAATACATACTTCCAGTAGGATTCCCTCAGGATACCAGGTCTGACAAGGCATAGAAATTTCTTACTGTCCATTCTTTCTTCATCTTAACCCGCGAGTAAGTCATTATTCTTCCCAAGCAGCTTTTTCAGGGAGTTTTCATATAAAAATTCTATTTCTTTCCTTTCCACACAAAGGACCTCTAGTACTGTGCAGACCTGATACTGAAAGTTATTCAATTTCTCTGTAATGCTTTTAGAATCATCCTGCTCTCCTGTTATTGGGACCTTTCCTAGAGAACTCGGGAACAGGGCTCAGCAAGCTTTCTTTAGAGGAGCTGGACTTTAAGTAAGTCTGTCTTTGTGGTCATTGTTGCTGCTTTGAACTGACATATTGTAGTGTAAAAAGTCAGAGACACTATGTAAATGAATAATTGAGGTTGTGTTTGATAAAGCTTTATTTGTAGAAATTGGTAGTAGACTGGAATTGACCTCTGGGATATTGTAGAATATGAAATATCTATTGTTGTAGTTCCCATCAATAAATAAATACAGGGGCAGGCATTTAGATGGGTGGGTAAGATGCCATACTACACCTATGAGCCTTATTTCAATTTGTGACAAGTATTTTCTAGGAGGAAAATTAAGATGCTGAGATTGAGAATAATCTTGATGAGGATATATTTTCATGTAATGGTTTGGGAGCCTCTTACATTTTTCTTTAAGATACAGAGGTTGGGGCCGGCACTGTGGCGCAGCAGGTTAACACCCTGGCCTGAAGCGCTGGAATCCCATATGGTACCGCTTCAAATCCCAGCTGCTCCACCTCCGATTCGGCTCTCTGCTATGGCCTGAGAAAGCAGTAGAGGATGGCCCAGGTCCTTGGGCCCCTGCACCCACATGGGAGACCTGGAAGAAGCTCCTGGCTCCTGGCTCCTGGCTCCTGGCTTCGGATTGCCGTAGCTCCGACCATTGTGGCCAACTGGGGAATGAACCATCAAATGGAAGACCTCTCTCTCTCTGCCTATCCTCTCTCTGTATAACTCTTTCAAATAAATAAGTAATAATTTAAAACAAGATACAGAGGTGAAGTAAGGTACATCCTGAACATAATTTCAATATCAGAAGCAGACTGTTAAACCCATTTATTTAGATTTGGTTATCTTTCAGATATCTTGTTTTTCTACTTCCCACTCATACCCTATATATGCAAAAGCCAAAATAAAATGTGTGTCCGATGAAAATAATTAAATTAGGGGTGGGGAGAAATCCAAGATGGCGGAATAGGAAGGGAGCACATTGATATTCTTCGGCAAGACACAGGTTAATGGAAGTGGAGATACTGCAGGGTCAAGGAAGAGTAGGGGAAGAAACAGCAGAGGAAACTCTTCTGGAACTAGTGATTCACAGTGGACCTGCGTGGAGAGCGTGGGAGCCCAAGTTCGGGACACCAGCAGCAGACTCAACGCACCAGCGCTGGAACGTGAGGTGAGCCGAACCTCCATAGCCTGAGACAATAGCGGGCAAGCGGAAAGAGGAGGCTAGAGGGAACGAGGCTTGAAACTCCGTGGGGAAAAGTTCACCAGGCTAACTAGAAGAGAGAGAGGGAAAAAAAAAAAAAGTGACCAAAACGGACACGAGTTTCTCTCTCTCCGCTCACCCCTCAAGGGTGAGCAAGACAAAGAGCAGGTGCCATTTTGGACATACGTCATAAGCAGGGTGACCTCAGGTCTGCACCGGCCCTGAGCCTAGCAGAAAAACCTGACTCTGGGGGGAGGGGTGAAATAACTGGAGATTAGCATCTAACTTGGCAACCCAGTGGGAGACTGCAGGAGAATTGGAGCCCACACTGAGGGCAGCAGAGATTCCCTGTGTGGTCCTTGGGAAACAGCTTCCAATCTCTGGCTCCTGTGGGTATATCATTTGCCTGCTAACTACCTCCAATTACATTCAGCTGTGCGGAATTACTTCCCTTTTGAATCAACAAAAGAAAGAGACATTTACCACACCTAACCTGGGAGTGTCATCTTGACACACCCTCAACCCTGAGGAACCAAACACAGCTCTCAGTCCACACCCATCTCAAGCCTCTAAGGCTCCACCAAAAGCAGACAGTCCACTTAATCTAGAGTCATAGTATAACAAGAAAAAAAAACACCACAGTGAAGAAACCAAATATCTCCAACATGCCATACAACAAACGCAAAAACCGAGGTAACAAGAACAAGGAAGACACTATGACGCCCCCAAATGAAAAAGACACCCCAACTCAAGATTATGAAGATGATGAGATAGAAGAAATGCAAGAAGCAGATCTCAAAAAATTGATAAGAACATTAAGAAGTTCTCAAAAACAAATTCTTGAACTACAGAAATCCTTTAAGGACAAGATAGAAAATCTCTCTCGTGAAAGTGAAATATTAAGGAGGAATCAAAATGAAATGAAACAACTAGTGGAACAAGAAATGGTGATTGTGACGAGAAATCATAATGAAATGAAGAATTCAATAGATCAAATGACAAACACATTAGAGAGCCTTAAAAACAGAATGGGCGAAGCAGAAGAGAGAATATCAGACTTAGAAGACAGAGAACAGGAAAGGAAACAGGCAAACCAAAGAAAAGAAGAAGAAATTAGAAATCTAAAAAATATTGTCGGGAATCTACAGGATACTATTAAAAAATCTAACATTCGGGTTCTAGGAGTTCCTGAAGGCATGGAGAGGGAGAAAGGATTAGAAGGCATTTTCAGTGAGATACTAGCAGAAAATTTCCCAGGTTTGGAGAAGGACAGAGGCATCTTAGTACAGGAAGCTTATAGAACCCCTAATAAACATGACCAAAAGAGATCCTCACCACGACATGTTGTAATCAAACTCACCACAGTGAAACATAAAGAAAAGATTCTAAAAGGTGCAAGAGAGAATCGTCAGATTACTCTCAGAGGATCTCCAATTAGACTCACAGCAGACTTCTCATCAGAAACCCTACAAGCTAGAAGGGAATGGCGAGACATAGCCCAGGTACTAAGAGAGAAAAACTGCCAGCCCAGAATATTATATCCTGCAAAGCTCTCATTTGTGAATGAAGGTGAAATTAAGACTTTTCATAGCAAACAGAAACTGAAAGAATTTGTTGCCACTCATCCTGCCCTGCAAAAGATGCTTAAAGATGTGTTACACACAGAAACACAGAAACATGGTCACCAATATGAAAGAAGGTAAAGGAAGGAAACCTCACAGCAAAAGATCACAGGAAGCTCAATTTCTCTTTGACATAGAATTAAACTCTGATGCACTGTTAGAGCAATGTGTTAATCTATTATGTTCTCTTGATGTCTGTTAAATTCTAATTGTTCAAAAACAGCTGAATTTTTATTAAGAGCTATGGATTATTTAACTATGTGCTTATTTTCAAAGACTTGAATAATCACCTTGTAACAATGATCAAATTTGGTCTATGTTATGTCATGATTTTAAGGAATCTTAGTTCAACCAGATATTTTGGATTTTGATATTGGTCTATTATGCTATGTTATATGTGCGTACATATTGTATGTCCACATGGGGAAATTTTATTAAGAGTTTGATTTTAAATGGCTTTTAGATAAGATTGTCCATAAATTTAAGCTGCTAAAATCAATCAAAGATACATTTTAATTTGTGGGACCTGAATCTGTGTATCATATGTTTTAAACTTGTTGGTAGAAAGAAACTAAAAACATTTTATATGGTTGTGCTTAAGTTTACTGGTTAAACAAACTGCACCATGTTAGATATTTAAGAGGTGTTTTCAAATACATGATTCTTAAAATTTATAGAAGGCATTGGACCTTCTGGTAAATGTTTTATTAAGTTCTTATCTAAGGGTTGAAATGGTTTGCTAAGTATTCATGTGATATTGCTATTGTCAGCAAGTGATCTAGGACTTGCTCCCTCATTTCTCTATTCTAAGCCCAACTTGTTCTTTCATTTCTCTATTCTCTTCAAGGTAGGGAACTAATTCTATTATGAAGGAATCTGTAGGATGCACAATTTAATCTTTAGACCTTATAAGAGATGGCTAACATTTTTCTGTAATAGCATAGCCAAAATAAGAACTTAACTAATAATCTCATAGCTAGATTCACATCGCCATCAGCGAAGTATACAGTAAGTAGAAAAAAAAAAAAAAAAAAACCTCCCTTTCAGACCAAAGGGAAAGAAAGTTTTAAAGTGAGAATATAATTTTCCTCATGGGCATTGTCTACCTTAGAAAAACTACTACAGAACATGCCTGTGACTATAGACTTGTAGTTCAGGCCACCGAAGATTAGAGATGGGACATGGGCACTCCCTTGACTTGCATCCTCTGGTCTGCTTTAACACAAACCAGGAGGAAAAGAAAGCTAGGCATCAGAAGCAATGGGTGGCAGGCCTATTAATGGCTGATCTGTACGGTGATCTGCCCTCAAGGAGACCCAACAGGCCAGTCCACTGCAGTGGCTTTCAATGTGGTAAGTCTGGGCTTCAGCAGAAGTCAGCTTGTGAAGAGCCCTGGCAGCTCTGCCAAGAGTTGGGTCACTGGAAATGGACCTGCCCTGGAGTCGAAGGATGCCCAGGTCAGAGCCACAGATCTTATTGGCTCCAAGCTGAAAAGCCCTTCACTCAGCCCAACTTCCAAAGTGACCACTGCAGCTGAGGGGATGGTCAAGTAGGGTCAGCAACATTGCAGGCAGAACTGTAAATTTCTTGTTAGAGATGCCACCTGCCTTTACCTGGCCAGCTCTCCTCCCAGGCCAGCCAAGTAATGAAAGTCAACAGAGTGCCTTCCCCTAGGAGGTTCACACCTCCCTTAGGATATACCCCATGTGAAGAGATAGATAGGCCTGGGCCTCTTAACTTACAAGGCCTAAAGCCCACCAGATTATTATCAAGCCCCTTCTATCAGGTTCTATTTGCCTCTCAATCAGAAAACTTAATTGTAGCTTAGACAGCACCTTTCTTAGCTCCTCTAATAATGACTCTGTCCTTTGTTCTAGACCCTGTCTAGTGCACTTGGGCCTCATTCCTTTGTAATCATAACCTCTACTCTACCACCAATGGCTCTACTCCCAACCTGTGTGTACTGATGGTCCTCTTCCCCACTTAATGCTGTATAATTGTTCAGACCTGGTAAATGCCACTCTTAGGATCATTGGTTACTATCCTCACCCTGTCTTTTATGACCTTGTCTAAATATGATCAGAGTCGGGGAACTTGGAAGGCTTCCATAGCCTTGGCAACTCATGACGAGAGCCTAGGATGGTTACTGGCGCCATAAACTAGAGTGTCAATTTGTTGGGTCAACAACAGGAGCCACTGTGCACTTGCTCCTGATGTGGGATCTCTGTCCTTAATGTACTGTACATTTGGATTTAATGCTATAACTAGTACTCAAACAGTATGTTTCACTTTGTGTTTCTATGTGGGTGCAAACTGTTGAAATCTTTACTTAATGTATACTAAATTGATCTTCTGTATATAAAGAGAATTGAAAATGAATCTTAATGTGAATGGAAGGGGAGAGGGAGCGGGAGAGGGGAGGGTTGCGGGTGGGAGGGAAATTATGGGAAGGGGAAGCCATTGTAATCCATAAGCTGTATACTAGAAATTTATATTCATTAAATAAAAGTTAAAAAAAAAGAAAATAATTAAATTAGGATATTTTCAGCAATAACTAATTTGCTCAATAAGTACATGTCACAAAATTCAAGACAGTAAGAGAGAGTAAAACTAAATTTTGGCTTGAAAGATTCCTGACTACTTAGTTTCTGTCCGTAGAGAAAGTGCTATTACCACTTTGCTTATGCATTTCATACACATGAATACATATATACATGTGTATTAAATATCTGCAAATATATATTTAAGAATTAAAATATATCAATTCCCTACCTCTATTATATATTCATATATTGATATATATATAAGGCTGGCTGGCGCTGCGGCTCACTAGGCTAATCCTCCGCCTGCGGCACCGGCACCCCGGGTTCTAGTTCTGGTTGGGGGACCGGATTCTCTCCCGGTTGCTCCTCTTCCA
This sequence comes from Lepus europaeus, assembly GCF_033115175.1. NCBI lineage: Eukaryota > Metazoa > Chordata > Mammalia > Lagomorpha > Leporidae > Lepus > Lepus europaeus. Next base: position 115,832,295 of record NC_084830.1, on the reverse strand, counting down.
GTCCAGCTCTCTGCTGTGGCCCAGGAGGGCAGTGGAGGATGGCCCAGGTCCTTGGGCCCTGCACCTGCATCGGAGACCAGAGGAAGCACCTGGCTCCTGGCCTTGGATCAGCGCAGTGCTGGCCTTTGCGGCCATTTGGGTGGTGAATCAATGGAAAGAAGACCTTTCTCTCTGTCTCTCTCACTGTTTAACTCTGCCTATCAAAAAAAAATATATATATATATGTATATATATATATATAAGGCCATTAGTGTCTTGAGTTTTAATTATAGGTACTTTGTGTATTCCTAATTGTTTACTGTTATATAGAGCTACATCATGAATATTCATAATTTAGCTTGTGATATCTGTTGAGGCAGTCCTCTGTACATTTGTAAATTTCTTCTGTATTCTGTAAACAGGAGCACTAGTTGCTATTGTAATTTGGATGGACTCCCTTATGAAGGATATTACATGGAACCCTTAGGGAGTTAGAGCTGCTTTCTCCCTCTGGAAAGAAAGCAGGTATATTTACTAGTCAGTGGAACAGATACAGAGCTCCTAAGCTCAGGGTTCTTTAGCTTTGAACAAACCCAATATTCGTTGCAGCCCCTCTGTGTTGACCCCAAGGGACTTGAAGAGTTGTGAGTAATTGTAAACATTCGGGTGACGCAGTTTGCTGTTGCAGGACCAATAATATTCCTTCTTTATTTCTGGCCCATGAATCTATTAATGGTGTCAGACACCCAAGAAAATGTGACAGGCTAATTGTTAGCTAAAAGGGGAAAAATCTCAGATCCGTCATAGTCTGTTATTATCTATAGAATCAACTCCTAGAATTGCAGAGGCTAAGATCAAATGTGTTACAAATACCTTTTGGTACTTTTATCAGTATCAGCATGTATACATATGCTTGTTTCCCATCTTCCCATATCACTAACAAGTTGTGTTTCATGACTTTTGCTATCGGTTAACTTGCTAAATGAAAGTGATATCTGATTGTATTTTTAATTTTCATTTCACAAGGACTGATTCTAAATGTTAATTATAGTAGTTAGTAGCTTTTATAAACACACTTCTCTGGAATTGTCTTTTTTAAAGATTTACTTAACTGTTTGAAAGGCAGAGTGACAGAGAGAGACAGAGAGAAAAAGAAAGCTTCCACCTGTAGTTTCACTCCTCAAATAGTTGAAACATCCAAGTTTCAGAGAGGCAGAAGCCAGGCTCCAGGAGCTCCACCTGAGTCTCCCACATGGGTGATAGGGGCCCAAGTATTGGAACCATCATCCACTGTCTCCCAAGGTGCTTTAGTCAGGAGGTAGATCAGAGTCTAACAATAGACACAGACTGGTCAGGATTCCCACCAGCACTCTGATATGGAATGCCAAGGTCACACGCTGCTGCTTTACCTGTTGTGCCACAGCACTGGCCCTAAAATTGTCTTTCTATCCTTCATTTATTATTTAGAGCTCCTGACGTTTTAAAAAGTTAGACTTTGGGCCATCATACATTTTACATATATTTTCTTACCATTTTCAGTTGCCTTTTTCTTTTATGTAAGGTGGTTCTTATGAATAGGATATTTCCTTAATTTTAAGTCATTTGATTTAAGTCATAAGATTTGTCATTACTTTCTTTTATAACTCCTTGATTTATGTGATATTAACTTGTCTCATGCTCAAAATGCTAGGAACATTTGTTTGTGTACTTTTCGAATTTTGTTTTTTACGGACAATACGTGGACACATCCACAGTGTATTTTTGTGCCAGGATTAAGATATTGATCCATCTTACTTATTTTTCTAGATTAGGGTACTTTTGAAATAACCCATGTTAGAAATCTTAATTGAGTTTTTGAACAAAAAAGAATTTCCTCTAGAATAACTTAATCACACACTTGAGATAAACTATTAGCTGAATTTACTAAACCGTTAAATTAAACATTCCAGCTAATCACCAATATCCTATTGAATTGTAGAATTTGCTTTGGCTACCAGGTCTTCCTCACCGAGGGAGAGAACCCAGACATATTTCCAATGGAGGTCATGATCACAGCTGTTCCTGGGATTCGTCTTCTTCCCTTTATTTCCTATCTCTTCTCCCTCAGCCGCCTCTTAAGTCTTCTTCCTTTTCTTCCTCCTTGCTAAATCTGACAAATATCATTCACAGATAAGTTACAGTTGATAATACTGCTGATATTTTCATGTATATTTACTTCTATCTTGTCTTTGTCAAGGTTTTATGAAGTTTTCCTGCTCATTGTCAACTTCTCCCCGCCCCAAACACACACATATTCCCTCTGTGTGACACTTTATACTGTCGCCTTTTTCAGAAAGACTTTCTGCTTTCTGAGTTCTCCTTACTCTTTTGGGTTACTGTTGAATAGAAATTTATTTCTCACTAAAACATTTTGGAACATTTCTTTGGGGGAAAAATACTATAAGGGTTGTGTTTCATGTGAATTTATAGGGATATTATAGAAGGAAAACTGGTAACACAAACACTACGAATTTATTTGTTCTAAGTAGAGTCCTGTCACATAAGTGACTCTAGGCTCAGTGAAATTGGACTCGGTCAATCAGGAAAATAAACAGGCTTGGCAAGAACTCTAGGTTTGGGTTAAGCTGTCAAGAATCCCAGTGTTCATTGTCCCTGATCAGACAGGCATTCTGACTGGTGGAGTGTTATGCCTTTGGTATACAACTTACATACTGTGCATTGGGTTAGATAGATCAGAAAATTATGGCAGATAATAATAAGTGGTTTGATAACAAAATCAGCATCTTGTGCAAGCTCTCAATCAAATAATAGTTTCAAGTGTGTTGAGGAAGGACAGTCTTTCAAATATGTGCAGAACCTCAATCTGGGCCAGCAGAATTCCTACTTAGTCTCAGAAAAGGTGAAATGGGGAGGGGCAAGAGATTCCTGAACATCTATTTCCACAAATCTGTGCTTTCTTTCTCTCACTCTCTGTCTGTATATGTGTGTGTGTATGAAATTATTGTAAATCTAAATTTGAACAAAGGATTCTATTAAAAAAGGAAAAAAATACATTTTTGAGAATTCCTAGGCTACCTAATCAGTAATGCCATTTCTGTTTCTACAAATCTTTGATTATATGACTCAATGCTAACAAGAAAATCTATATTTTAGCCAAATCATTATATATAAAATGCATCTAAGATAAATACATGTATATGTAGATAGATAGAGATATTGATATAAATATATAATTCAAACAAGTATGTAGGGCATTCTATTCCTCAGGCAATTAGCATTCAATAAGCACTAAATTATTATAGAAGATAGTGTAATACAAGAATGGAGATACAGTGAGAGTTCAGATTTCCAAAAACATTGCATTATTCTCCATATATGTAGACTTCTCTTTTTTAAAAAACAAAGAATTATTTATGTATTTGAAAGTCAGGTTTACACAGAGAAGGAGAGGCAGAGAGAGAGAGGGAAGGAGGTATGGAGGGAGGGAGAGAGAGAGAGAGAATCTTCCATCTGCTGGTTCACTCCCAAGATGTCCGCAACGACCAGAGCTGCGCCAGTCTGAAGCCAGGAGCCAGGAGCTTCTTCCAGGTCTCCCACGTGGGTGCAGGGGCCCAAGGACTTGAGCCATCTTCTCTGCTTTCCCAGGCCATAGCAGAAAGCTGGATCAGAAGTGGAACAGCCAGGACTTGAAGCTGGCGCCCATATGGGAAGTCGGCACTGCAGGCAGCGGCTTTACCCGCTATGCCACAGCACCAGCCCTAAACTCTTATTTTTAATATGCTCACATTGAAATTAAAATACATCCTTCTACATGCAAATTTTTATTATATTATTAAGTGTATTGATGACACTAGCCTTTACATGCATTAGGTTAATATTCTTGTGATTTTGTCAAAATTGCACTAAAATTGTACCATTTCATAGTTAAAAGAAATTATTGCTGTATTTTGTTTTCAAATATTTCAAATGCATATTCAAATATGCATTCTTTCTGCTTTTCAGCTATATGTAAAAATAGACCACATCACATGTTTACTTTGAAAGCGATTGTTTAAAAAATTCCATACCTTGAAGGGGAGAGGGAGCGGGAGAGGGGAGGGTTGCGGGTGGGAGGGAAGTTATGGGAGGGGGAAGCCATTGTAATCCATAAGCTGTACACTGAAAATTTATATTCATTAAATAAAAGTTAAAAAAAATTTCCATACCTATAACTCAAAACCGACAAAAACTCATAGAACAAAAATGAGGTTTTTCAACTTTGACAGTATTGAATCTTGAGCAGGATGATTCTCTGGGGAAGGACGATGTCTTGTACATTGCGGGATGTGTAGCAGCCTTCCTAGGTGTCAATAGACCTTCTAGTCATTAGGCACAAATATCTTTTGACATTGTCAAATATCAGCTAAATATCTGCTGAGGAGTAAAATCATTCCCAAAGGGGAGATGCTGAAGTGGAAATAAAAAGTGTGTTTTATAAACTTCTCCTGGTACTAATGGTACTGTTGCTGCGCTTTGGCAAAAATATTATTTCTAGCAATTAATTCTGGTACAGTTCTTTCTCCACAATTCTTCTTTCTCTGATCAGCACCACGTGACAAATGTCTGTGACCCAACTAAAAAGTCTTTTCATGGAAGAAGTTTTAAGAAAAATAAAACAGTTGATTCTGTTGGCAAATCTTAACTGTTTACTTAAAATCCAAGCATGGCCATGCATTGTCACCAATTGTTTTAGGTACTTGATCCATTTACCATGCCCCAAGGTTTAGAACTTCCAGAATGTGGCATGGAAATTGATGACTTGGTTATCAGTGGCTTAATTTACCCATTAACAGATTATGGTTGTGTATCTATCCATTTTCCTGACCCTCATGTCTTAAGTTACAGTACCTCCTTTTGTAAGGAGGAATGAATTTCTTTTATAGCTGACTCCCATGAGTTATTGGTGTCTGTCTCATGCATGGTTCTATTTCTTCCTTGTGCCCTTTGCTTTCATGGCAGGTAGAGGTTGTGGCTGATGTTGGCAGTAGTTCCAAGTGAGGCAGGCAAGCCTGAGCTGCTTCTTGGGGAGCTGTGCAGCAATCTGTATTATTAAGGACAAGAGATGATTTGAGGATAGATAGATTTAGCATGATTTTAGCATTTCATTAGTGAACATGCTCACTATCCCATCAAAGTCATGCAAATAAACAAACAAAACAAAAATTCCTGTACCACAGGTATGTTTTGTTTCATGTTTTGTTTGACCTTCACCCATCTATGAGGTTAAATTTTTTTCATCTCTAGGTGGGTGAACTGCTTCTATATATTTTGTTTGTTAACTGGGAAAGCTACATAAGAGAGTTTGAAAAGTTAGCTCAAAAGACCAAGTTCATCATATGAACTTAAAGAGAAGAATGTGTTTGTGTATGTGTGTGTGTGTATGTGTTTTACATTTTCCAAGAGTTGAAACATAGATAAATAAATTATTAAACAAAGATCATGTGTAGTCTGCAAAGGCTGAAATATTTTGTCAGCCTTTGTCCTTTCCAAAGCGTTTCAGACAGGATGGACTTTAGGCTGGCCCTTAAGTGCATCCTTTGCTGGAAGATCAAGATTCGGTACCCAGCATTAGCTTCTGAATTCAATTTGCTACCATTGTAGACCCTGGCTGGCAGAGTTGTTGGCTCAAGTATTGGGACCCGTCAGTTTCCCTTAAACACTTCTCTTAGCCAAATTCCAAAAAAGTTAATAAATTGTGTTTTGTTTTTATTTAAATTCAAATCATGTTGCTATAGATTTCCCTTTAATTCATGGGTTGCAGAGAAGTGTTATTTAGTTACAATAGATTTGGAAATTTTCTAAGTGTTTTTAGTATTCTAGTTTAACATTTCTCATCTAGTATTGATTTCTGACTTCTGTTGACTGAATCAAATTGGTTATTCGTTTTTTTTTTTTCTATACTTTCCTATTCAGTATTAGGAATCCAATACTTTACGTAAGTTTGAAATCATACTCTGAACCATTGCTAAATCTTGACCTATTGCTAAGAATGCATTGAAAGGATATATTAATTTCATGAAATTGTGATAGATACATTTAGATGTGTCCACTTCACTACTTCTCAAAGACTGGTTCCTTATTTGCAAGAGTGTAGCTCTGGCTTATAAGATCTCCTTACTGTGTGTATCTGACTAAACCAAAGATTACCGACTGGGTAACCGGTTATATTAATTAAATCTCTGGAATTTGGTATGTCCATTCACTGGTATTAATTGTTCTCATTATGGATTGATTACAATGAATCAGGTAAAAAAAAAGTGACAAAGTTAGTGTGGAAAGAGGGAAGTGAGAAAGAGGCAGAACAAGGATGAGGAGTGTACATCAATGGCAACAGCAGAAGAAAGGAGAGAGCAATGAAAGAAAAGATAGAATAAAAGGTCAGAAAACAAGGAAGCAGAAAGAAGTTAGAAGACAGATGGTAGAAGAGGAATCTGGTGTTGGACCTCTCAGTTGTAGAGATGCCCACTTGCTCGAGAGGACGCCCAAAAATCCAGACTCCAGACCAGTTGATGCAAAAAGCATGAGGTATTTATTGTACGTTTGCGCAAACGGGCCCCCACCTAAGGCGGTGAGGAGCCCTGAGCGGCAGTTTCACACAGGTTATATAGTCAACAAATTAGCATATGGGATTGGCCGGTTCGGAGGGACAATTAGCATACCGGAGAGTGCTGAGGAGAGTGCTGAGGGAACCAGCTGAGGAGAATGCTGAGGAGAGTGCTGAGGGAACCAGCTGAAGAGAATGCTGAGGAGAGTGCTGAGGGAACCAGCTGAAGAGAATGCTGAGGAGAGTGCTGAGGCTCTCCGAAGGGGAGTGGCAGCTCTGCTCTGGGCATGCCTAGAGGTTCTCTAAAGGGGATAGACTTTTCCTTCCCAGAGAACGTGCCCGCTGGACCCTGGGGAACATCTAACCTCTTAAGAAGCCCCTGGTATCTGCCCAGGCCTAGTTTCTTGTCCCTCTCCCCCATAAGGGTCCTTCACTGGCATTGTGGTGTAGTGGGCAAAGACTGCCTGTGATGCCAGCATACCGTATGGATGTCAGTTTGTGTCCCAGCTGCTCTACTTCCAATCCACCTCCCTGCTAATGACCTGGGAAAAGCACTGGAAGATGGGCCAAGTGCTTGAGCCCCTGCCTCCCATGTAGGAGACATGAATAAAGCTCCTGGCTTCAGCCTAACCCAGTCCTGGCCATTGCAGCCATCTGGGGAGTGACACAGTAGATGGAAGATCTCTCTCTCTCTCTCTCTCTCTCTCTCCCTCCCTCCCTCCCTCCCTCCCTCCCTCCCTCTCTCTCTCTCTTTCTCTCTCTCTGTGTGTGTGTGTGTGTGTGTCTGTCTGTTTGCTGTCTCTGTCCCTCCATCTCTCTATAACTCTGATTTTCAAATAAAACAATCTTAAAAAAAAGAACAGAGTTGTGCTTATGGCATAGCTGGTCCAACCACTGCCTGAGATACTTGCATCCCGTATGAAAGTGCCTGGGATCCAGTCCTGTCTCATCTTCTGATCCAGCTTTTTGCTAATGTGTATTCTGTAGGGAGTAGAGGATGTCTCAAGGACTTGCGTCACTGCTACACATGTGGGAGATCGAGATGGAATTGTGGGTTCCTAGCTTTGGCCTGGCCCTGCCCAGCCCTGCAAGTTGCAGGCATTCGGAGAGTGAATCAACACATGGAGGATCTCTGTCTCTGTCTGTCTGTCTCTCTCTCTGAATCTCTCTCTGAATCTCTCTCTCCCTCCCTATCTCTCTCTCTCTCTCTCTCTCTCTCTCTCTCTCTCTCTCACACACACACACACACACACACACACACTGCTTTCAAAGAAATAAAGAAGTTAGAAGAAAATAAAGTCCAAGATATTTTGGAAAGACAGAAAGAGTACCCAATACTCTCTAAATACTTGCAAGAGCTGGAGGAGGGTTGGGGTGAGCTGAAGTCAGGAGGCAGAAATCTACCATGTGGGTGGCAGGAACACAACTAATTGACCTATCACTGCTGTCTCCCAGCATCTTCAGTCCAAGAATCTGGGCTTCGGAGTTGGAGGTGGGAATCAAGGCCAGGCACTCTGATGTGGGACATGGATGTCCCAACCAGAGGTTCAGTCACAAAGTCAAATGTCCACCCCAAGGTGGAGGGTTTTGAACAAAACCTTGCTCTTAATTATGATATCTTCCCTACCTTCCTTTAAACATCCTGGAACCCTCAAAATTTTTTTCTCTATTGATTAAGCTAAGTCTCATTAACTATAGTGAAAGAATCCCACCTTATATAAGGCTTAAAAGGAATTATAAAAACATGGTCACTGCGTTCAAAAGTTGTTGTCTGGAAATATAAATGGATCCTCAGTGCTATGATACAGACTGGTAAAGACAGTTGGATTTAGAAGGAGCAGAAGAACATTGGTATTTAAATTGGCTAAGGAAGACTTGAAGGATGCTATCCTTGATATTCAAGATTGATTTCACTAAGAGAAAAGGAGCCATGTGGTCATTTCAGAAAGGGAAAATATCTTAAATAGACTCATGGAGGGAAAAAAATACAGTAAGGTGGGGAAAGAGCACTAGATGGTGTAGATGTGGGTTCTGAGGTGAACTTGCATTTTTAGGTGTGTGTGGCACAAAGGAAGTTTGTAAAATCTCGAATTAGGGTGCAGATGACCTTGTTAGGAGTCATGTTTTTTACTACCTGTTTTTAAATAGTGATATATGAAGTATGCTTCTAGGAAGATTGTCTAATAAGAAAATACCCAATTAATTGAAGAGCCCAGAGGCTGCTTAGAGGAGATGGGTTTGGAGGATGTATCAATTAAGAAACTTGTAGTAGGGGCTGGCGCTGTGGCGTAGCGGGTTAAGGCACCTTCCTAAGTGCTGGCATACCGTATAGGCACCAGTTCTAGTTCTGGCTGTTCTGCTTCTCTCTGCTAATGTACCTGGGAAAGCAGCAGAAGATGGCTCAAGTGCTTGGGCCCATAAACCCATGTGGTAGATCCAAATAAAACTCCTGGCTCCTGGCTTTGCCCTAGCCCAGCCCTGGCTGTTGTGGCCATTTGGGGAATGAACAAAGGGACGGATGACCTTGCTCTGTCTTCCTCTGCCTTTATCTGTCTATAACTCTGATTTTCAAATAAATAAATTCATCTTTTTAAAAAAAGTAAAAGAATCTTGTATCATTAGTCACTGAAAAAAAAAAACAACTCTGAGGGAAGGCTGGAGATGGAAAATTGGGATTGTATATCAAGCACACATGTAAAAAATTCATAGAACTGAATTCAGAAAGTAATAGCATTTGTGGCTGCAATGAAATCATTAGAGCAGTTTCCTCTTCTTTCTGTCTCAGTGCTGGCCAAAGTTTACAGCTGCAAATTGTCACCTCTCTTAGTTCTAGATTCCTCTCAGGGAGTGAAGATGCCTGTGAGAGCTCTAGCACCAATTTCCCAACAGGAAAGAACAGATGCCTTTTCCAGACTCAACCCCACAGTACTGGACATCATTCCAACTGACCAGCATCTTTTATGAGCCCAGCCTCAACTGACCTCTCTGGTCAGAAGGATATAGTATTTTGGTCTGTCATATCTGTGTCACGTAACCACTCACATGGCACAGAAATGTAGACTGGTTCACTTTGATTTGTTGCTCAGTTTATCCCAAGACCTCCTTTCATCCAGTCCAGTACATTTGTATTTTATTATGAGGAAAGCAATACCACTAAATAAAATTTAGTGAGTTTTCAGTCAAAGCAATCTATTTAAAACTACAACTTCATAATATTTAAGATTTTCAGTATAGTTCTATTTTGTTAAGTATTCTAGAATACACTATGTATGACAAATGTCTTCTTACAGTGAACTTTCATGACATGCATAACCCCTGGGAGTCAGTAGTTTGAAATGAAACTATTGATGCCACCTGAGCTCTGCTAAAGTGAACTGTGCTCCAGTGCTAAGAGGAAAATGTACGTTTGCCTTCGGAAGACTCATCGTCTTTCCAAATCATGATTAGTAGGTGGCAGGACAATATAACACTATAACACCAAATCATATGCAAAGAGAGCTGGGATTTGAAATATGAATATTTTGCCACTGCAGGAGATGAAGATGACAGTTGTAATCTCTTCAGAGCCATAATTTACCAAGTTGTAGGCAGGTTAGCAGTGATTGATCATACCTAGGCAGGGTGTTAGTGATTTGAAAATAATTTGATTACACTACACACAAGTGAAGTTTGAAAGTTTTAGATGGTCCTTTACCTTAAGCAATTCTTAGGAACAGATGGGCATCTGGAAGGCTAAATGCATATAGGGACATGCTTATTGCAATTTATATTCTCCTGAGACTTATTGTTTGTTAAATATTACATGGTAGATTATTTACCAAGTTGTAAGTTTTCTCTCATTGTGAGGACATACAGCCTTGTAAACTACACAGTGAAGTACAGTAGAGAACTTTAGGTTATATTGTCAGATATTGAAATAAAATTGGTCACTGCCTCCATACTCAAGTAATATTTTGAGATGAAATTATTCAGGGTATAGGAATGGGGCAGGAAGACTGGATTTGCTATAATTAAAGACTGTATTGTGACCTGTCATAGCAAGGGATTTTCCCTTGGAAACTACTTGAGGAAGGCCTATAAGAGAATTGAACAGTCTGAAAAATGGAAATGACGGGATTTCCAGTTGAGGCTTTCTGTGGGTTTCTGCCTTATGGTCACCTAGAGAAAGTGCTGTGAAATCACTGTGCCCTAGGAATACAGCCAAGGCAACTGGCCTTGTCATGATGAGAGAATCTACTGTTTTACCCCAGGCACCTCTCTGACTTGTCTCTGATTCTCTTACAGTCAGACTTGTCAGGTACTAATGTGTTTTGGATCAGAGTTGAACAATCCGAGGTTTGTTAAGTTATTTAGAAAGCTTCCATGACACATGTTATATCACCCATCAGTGATAATCTTTCTCAAACCTGTATCCTTCTGCAGCTAAGTCCCTGGGGAGCCAGTGGAATAGAAATTAAACCTGGAAATAAAGATCAATTAGCTGTAGAAGCTTCCAAAGTGTTACTTTCTCCAGCGGTTGCTCCATCCCAAGGGAGTCAAGTAATCATCTAAGACCACAGCTGACTCAGCAGAAGGGAAGCTTTCAGACTGATTTGTATGATTCAGAAATGCAATATTTTTATGTAATGCTGTTTGTTCTTGGCTTGCCATGTGATGGATCAAAGAGTAGGAGACTTTACTCAGAATAGATCAAAGAGCATGTGTTGCAGGGGATAGATAACAAAGCAGGAGTTACCAAGAAGGTCCCTGTGGCCCAGCAGCCTCAATTCAGCTGCAAGGGGCTCATGGCAAGACAGGATGCTCTACAGGGCGAGAAGTGGGGATCAATTCCAGGAAAGAAAACATGCCCTCGTGTTGTGTTCCCTTCTATCAGGGCAACCATGAGACATCCCACGCACTGGGAGTGCATAGATTACTTTTGTTGTCAGGAAACTGGGGTAAGATATTGAGTGTTTATAAGAGGTTGCTGGGACAAGTTTCTACCTTTTCTGCTTAGAAGGAAGGTAATAGTTTCTGGATGTGGAGGTGAAGAACACTCTGATCTTGGTGAAATGATTATCCACACAACCTAGATGCAGGACAGTTCTTTTTGTCATGTCACAATAATGAATTCACATCTTCCTCCCTTCTGCCCAGTACAACAGATTGTCCCTCACATCCATCAGGAACTGGTAAGAGAAGGTGGAAGGAAATCCATATAGAGTGATCTTATCTATTATTAATGCACATAGATGGTGTGCCAGCACAATTAATTGAAAAATTCTTAAATTCTACACTTGATTTGTATTTGAGATTGGAAAAACAATGCATCTTCACTATTTCTAACACATGACTGGTCTATTTATAGGATTTCTATAACTGAACATTTATTTGTTTTGTTTTTTTGTTTGCCTTTGTTTTGTTTGTTTTGCTTTGACAATGGAATCTAATTCACCAGGTTAGAAAAGCACAAAGAAAAGTGATTATGCAAATATATTCCTATTTGCAGCCATTCTACCTTTCAGAGCTCAGGTAGAAAGGAGAGACAGGAAAGGTTTGAGGTGGACTTCATTTCCTTTATCCAACCCATTCTTTTCCCATTCTGCTTTGTTCACACTAAATTTCTTGGCATTGCTCACATGCACCAAGCACTATAGTTAGTGCCTCAGGTCCTGTGTTCTTCCTTTCCCCTCTTTCTGGTCAAATGTTTTTCCTCTCGGTATCAGCACTGTTCAGTCCATTATTCATTCACATCTCTGCTCAGAGTGCATCTCATCAGTGAGACTATGCTATTGCTTAGATATAAATGACTGGAAAAAAAAAGATAGTATCATTATTTCTAGGTTAGAAAACCAAATGATAGTGATAAAAATTATCAACCATACTGCATACAAGAAGGTGAATACCTTTCCAGGGAAGCAAATTCAAAATTTCAGATGATGAGTCTTAGAGGCAGCCTTGTAAGCTGCAGCCTTAAAGGTTGGTCAGGGAGCAGGTGCAGATTCAGAACTGTTGACCAGAGAAAGGAGAAGTAAAGACTATTTGTATACTAGGAAAGAGTGAAGGATTTCAGAGCCAAAGACAAACCTTTCAGAAAAGCAAGTATTTAATGGGTATAATCAGAAAGAATGCAGGGGAAAAAGAAAAGGAAGTCATTTATACATACAAAGAATTAATGATATACTACTGGATACAAAACTTTGGAAGCAGTGTAATTCAAAGGATATAAGGGAAAAAGCGTCAAAAAGTGAAAGGTAGGTATTAATATGCAGCTTGGGACACCCATAGCTCTTTATTGTCAAGCTGGTTCAAGTTCCAGCTCTGCTTCTGAGCCAAGTTCCTGCTAATACATGCTCTGGGAGGCAGCAGATGACAGATGAAGTAATTGGATCTCTGCCATCTATGTGGGTGACCCAGAAGGAGTTCCAGGGTCCCCACTTATACCTGGGGCAGACCTGGCTGTTGCAGGCATTTGGGGAGTGAACCAGCAGACAAATTATCTGTCTCCCTGGTTCACTCCATCCTTTGGCTTTTCAAATAAAGTAAAACATAAATTTAAAATATTTTTAACAAAAATGAAGAACAAAGTGATGATCATCCATGTAAAAGAATGACTAAAAACAGGTCCTGGCCTGGACTTGTTCATTTTTAAATCAGTGGAAGACAGTACATTTAGTTTAGAAGTGTTGACATTATCTGACAAGGGGATGGAATTGACTAAGTTGAAAATGTTTCTATCTCTGCAACAGTCAGCTGGAACAGAACTGCAGATAAGCTTAGATACTGTAGATTGGGAGTGAATCCATACAGATAAGAACTATACTTTATGTTGCAACATTGAAATGAAAAAAAATGCACTTGTGTTTGCAATCATGGAAATTGGTACAAAGATATGGAAGATAAAAAAGGTAATAGAATCAGTGGTTTATGAGAATGATTTTTTTTCAGAAAAATAATTCTGAATATTTTAGTTCTATTTTGTTCTTTACAACTAAATTTCATAATCCATTTTTTAGAGTCTGCAATATGAGGCATTGGTGGGTGCACATTAAGTGTTTAGCTTACTTAATATTCTAACTTTATAGTATGTATAATGCTTCTTTGAAAGAAAATGGACTTAGCTGACAAGGTCTTTTTCTGATGATTTAGTCTGTCTCAGAGTAATTAGATTACTTTTTGTATTATCAGAATCCAGGTAGAGTAGTCTGCATTTTGAGTAAAATTTTTAAAAAACTATGCTATGTTTCTCATTATTTAACTTTTTGAAATAATTCCTTGGTTACTAACAATACTTACTGGATTAACAAGATATAACACATGCTTACTATGTTTCAGGAATTTTTCAAAGTTTATTTGGATTGTTTCATAGACTCAAAATAATCCTGCTATACCAAGTTTGGGAGTGAGCAACTAAGGCACTCAATAACTTGTTGAAGGTCAATTGGACAGCAAGTGGCAGAGCAAGGATTTTGCATAACATCTTACGTATTACTGTACCAAATATATACCTCATATATATACCCACACACATGTCCAGTTAGTGGCAAAGTCTTAAAATTGTTACAATTGAAATACCTTTAATCTGTCAGAAACTGATTATGCAACTCTGCAAGTTGGATAAATTTTATATGTCAGTTAACTGACTCCTTTCTTGTAGCACCTTCTCAAAAAGAACTAGCCTTGAAATCTCTCAATTCTGTGACTTTTCCTTCTACCTTATCACATGACACCACCGTTTTATTAAATATTTTCTAATAATATTTTCTAATATGTAATTTATGTCACCATTTTTCTGACTTTCTCCAAAAATTTCCACATCAATATCCTAATCTCTTATAATACTTTTTATGTACTTTATACCTGATTCCAAAACTATTGACATATATTTTGGGTTTTATGAAAAATTTACAAAAATTTCCAAAAAAAATATGAAAATACCTCAACAGTGGTGGTTTACAAACCAGCCCAGAATTTATGGTATACTTATACTTACATGAGATGGCAGTGGACTCACTGATATAAGCTTCAATCAGCCTGGGATACAGGCTGAGTCCAAGTTTAACATCCTGCCTCCATCAACAAGGTAACTAAAGCATCTTCCCATAGTGATCAGGAAAGAACAAGGAGACATGCCCAATCCCAGGGGGCACTCCAAGTAGTGTCACAACTCCAAGTTGTGTTGCATCTGCTAATATCCCATTGATCCAGTAAATTATTTGGGTTTAAGTATTTTAACAGTTTAATGCACAGGGCGATATAATTCGCCCAACATGATACCATGTCAGGGGTATAGATATATAGCCTTACTGTAGCAGACTGAAGAATTATGACTAATAGTCCAGTTTGCATAGGGAGATTTTTACCAATATTCCAAAGCTTGATGGAGTAGATATGATACTTATTTACTCTCATGATATTAAATGTCATTTTATAACATAATCTTAAATATTCATTTTAGAAACTATGACCTATAAATATAAAAAATAAATTTGCAAAATTTAAAACTTGTCTGATGAATTAAGGTTAGAACATACAGGTAAAACAATTATCAATTTTAATAAAGTACATTTATTTTTCAAAATGTATTTTATTTTATTTTCACAACATTTCCAGGATCTGGAACAGTATATGGAAAAAAATACACTCTTGGCAACTATCTTAACCTGGATTTATTAAATGTCATTTATAACTTGTTTGAGCTGATGAAACAATCAAGCCTCACATAGGAACTATTCACTCTTATTTTTCATGTGACAATTATGTATCTGCAAAGTATTTTTAAAAAAATGTAAAATTCTGGGGCTGGTACTGTGGCGCAGTGGGTTAATGCCCTGGCCTGAAGCACCGGCATCCAATATGGGCACCAGTTCTAGTCCCGGCTACTCTTCTTTTGATCCAGTTCTCTGCTATGGCCTGAGGAAGCAGTAGAAGATGGCCTAAGTTCTTGGGCCCCTGCACCTGTGTGGGAGACCCAGAAGAAGCTCCTGACTCCTGGCTTTGGATCAGTGCAGCTCTGGCCGCTGCAACCAATTGGCAAGTGAACCATCAGATGGAAGACCTTTCTCTCTCTGCCTCTCCTCTCTCTGTGTAACTCTGACTTTCAAATAAATAAACAAATCTCTAAAAAAAAATGTAAAATTCTCTACTCCAGATTTAACTCCATGTGCTGTCACCTTCAACTTGATATTGCTTGTTTTACTTTAGTACATTAGATTTTTTAAACATTTGTAAAGACCTTTGTGTAAAATACAGACATTGTTTTTAAGCTCTCTTCCTATAGAAACTTTGTACCTCAGAGATATAGGATTGATTAAGAAAATTAGAATATTCATTCATCAGAATAATCCCAAACTCTTCTGCCCCTGTGATTTTTCACTCTGCCTACAGTTTTATAGTATTTGCCTTGTACTGCTGGTGACTATAGTTGATAACTTAGCCATAGTTATGACACAGCCCTTAGATTCTTAAATCCTATGCCACTAATTAATAACTGCTCTGTATTAAAACTGAGATATTCATTGCACTGAACAGGCAAAAACTGATCTTGGTGAGCTGTGTATAACTAATCCTTTGGTGTATTCCCTATCTTGTTAGGATCATGCTGTGACTCCCTGGCTTCTGCTAAAAACATACCCAAATCTGGTCTTGTCCTTCAGGGACTTTACAATTTAAATAGCTCTCTCATCCTGTCTTGCAAGTCTTAGCTACTTACTCCAAAATTCTGACTTATAATGAAGAAATTTTCTTCTCAGTTTTAGTAAGGTCCAGAAAAATTCAGCTATTTTTTTGCACCTTTAAAGATCAGTCTTTTTCTTGCTTCTACTTAAAGAAAAAAAGAGTTTCAAAAGATGACATCGTGAACCCTAGGCAATGTTAACTCGCCTTCTCAGACTTCATCCCCATGAGTTCACAGCTGAGCTCTGGGGATGGTGGTCCGGAAGCTGCTGCTGATCAGTAGAGCCTCCATTTGGAAGGAGAACTGGGATCGAGCAAGAAATGCTTTAGATAATAAAGTCTGCTGATTCTTTTGTGCCTCTCACCACCTCTCATCATAGCAACCTTTAGAATACTATGTCTGCTTCTTCACTTCTGTTTTGCAAGTTGCTTTCAACCTCACTTTTGACCATTGCACTTGGAGCCATACAGGGAACAGGATTCTGGGGTATGTTGTCTTCAGTGTAACCAGGTGAACAAAAGAACATTTTACCATTACAATAAGCAGAGAAGTTTGAGTTAATGTTCAAAGAGATGATTAAAACAGAAGTGATAATGGTAACACTTTCCCCCAATTATTGCAAAAATAAAATTACAGCATAATGAGAAATACAATTTAGCATGCTATATACACACATACACACATATATGTGCACATACCTTATAACGTGAGATAATGTTCACATTTCTAGAAAATGCTAGTGAACATGACAAAAATGAAAAATAAATGCTATATTTTTAAACTACATATTATTATATTGTTATTGGATTCTATAACTTAAGATGGTAAATGACCTAAGTTTTTTTTAAAAAATATTCCTAAACAAATTTCTTTTATGTTTACATTTGCTTTTACTTATTACTTTTTTTACATTTTTTATCTGATAAAACTCTGATTCCTATGACTTCTGTGTAAAATCTGTATAGGTTAGAAGGGAGGGATGCCCACATCCCATATCAGAATGCCTAGGTTCTAGTCCCACCTTCATTTCTGATTCCAGCTTCCTGCTGATGCACTCTGGGAGTCAGCAGGTGATTACTCAGATGGGTATCTGACACCTATGTAGGGGACCTGACTGCATTACCATCTCCTGGCTTTGCCTTGTCCCACCCCTGGCTGTTATAGTTATATGGGGACATACGCAGATGGAAGACCTCTCTCTCTCTCTCTCCCTCTCTGTCTCTCTACCTTATAAATAATAGAACAGAACTTAGAAAAATAAGAACAAACCAAAAAAAAAAAAATTAGCAGTAGGTGAGAAAAGGTTAGAGACAAAGCAGAAATAAATGAAACAAAAAATACAAGAAACCTACAAAATAAAATCTGTATTTCTTAGAATACTAAGAGAATAGACAAATATTTAGCCAGAATAATAAATAAGAGAAACAACTAAAATAAAATTAAAGATAAAAAAAAAAGCCATTACATCAAACCACATAAATACAAACCATCATTTTAAAAAAAAGTGTTAGGAACAAGTACATGCTAACAAATTATACTACCTTGAAGAAATTTCATTAATTCCTGGATACAAGTGACCTATCAAGATTTAATTAAAAAGACATAGAAAATCTATACAGAGGCCGGTGCCGTGCCTCACTTGATTAATCCTCCACCTGCAGTGCCAGCATCTCATATGGGCGCTGGGTTCTAATACTGGTTGCTCCTCTTCCAGTCCAGTTCTCTGCTGTGGCCTGGGAAGGCAGTGAAGGATGGCCCAAGTGCTTGGGCCCCTGCACCTGCATGGGTGGCCAGGAAGAAACACCTGGCTCCTGGCTTCGGATTGGCACAGCGCTGGCCACAGCGGCCATCTGGGGAGTGAACCAATGGAAGGGAAACTTTTCTCTCTGTCTCTCTCTCACTGTCTGTAACTCTACCTGTCAAATAAACAAAAAACAAAAAAGAAAGAAAGAAAGAAAGAAAGAAAGAAAGAAAGAAAGAAAGAAAGAAAGAAAGAAAGAAAGAGAGAAAGAAAGAAAGAAAGAAAATCTAAACAGATTTATAACATGCAAAGGGTTTGGAATAATAATTAAAAGTCTCCTATCAAAGAAAAGTACAAGACTTGTCCTTACTATTGAATTCTATAACACTTTATAGCAAATTAATTCCAGTACTATTCAGATTATTCCAAAACAATGAAAAAGATGGAATTGCTAAAATACTTATGAGGCCAGCATCATTCTGATACCAAAGTCAAAAATGCAACACAAAAAGAGAACTACAGGTTAATATCCTTGATGAACATAAATGCCAATATTCTCAACAAAATATTAGTAAACTGAATGCAGTACTCTATCAAATAGACTATACATCACAATTAAGTGGTAATTTATCTGAAAGATAGGATTCAACATTCAGAAATCAATAAACATCATAAATCATATCACTGGGGAAAAAAAAAAGACAAACACCATGTGATCATCTGCAAAGATGAATAGGAAGCAATGGATAAGAGTCAAATCCTGGGCCAGCATTGTGGCGTGACAGGTTAAGCTGCTGCCTGCAATGCCAGCATCCCATATGGGTGCTGGTTCAAGACCAGATTTTTCGCTCGCAACCCATCTCTCTGCTAATGTGCCTTGGAAAGCAGCAGGGGATGGCCAAAGTACTTGGGCCTCTGTACCCACATGGAAACCCAGGGGAAGCTCCTGGCTCCTGTGTCAGCCAGGCCCTGCCTGGGACATTGCAGACATCTAGGGACTGAACCAGCAGATTGAAGATCTCTGCTTCTGTATCTCTCCTTCTCTGTAATGCTGGCTTTCAAATAAATAATTTAAAAAAAGCAATCAACATCCCTTCATGATAAAAGCTGTCAACAAATTACTTATAGAAGAAACATATGTCAAAATTATAAATGCTATATATGACAAACGAACAGCCAGTTTCATACAGACCCAGAAAAACCTGAAAGCATTTCCTTTTCTACTCAAATTTATGGAACAAGACAAGGATGTCCACTTTTCACATAATGGGATAATTATTCCACGTAATGGGATAATTAATGAGCAATTAGCTACGAGAAAGAAATAAAGGGCATAGAAATTGGAATGGAGGAAATGAAAATATCTGTGTTTGCAGATAATACGAACTTGTATGAGGAAGGCCTAAACACTGCACAAAAAAGCTGTTAGATCAGAAAGAACTGCTCAGCTGTAACAAAGATTGAAATCCTGTTTTCCAACATAATGGGTGCAGCTGGAGACCATTATGCTTACTGAAATAAGCCAGCCCCCAAAAGACAAATGTCATATGTTTTCCCTGATGTGGTAGTTAATATACAGAGTATAATAATATGATGTATGTGAATGAAATTGACTTTTTGAGATTTGATTATTGCTTATAGTCCTTGTCTATCCTCTTGAGAAACAATGGTTTTTCTACTTACTACTTGTTGAATTTTTTATTTAATGGAGGATTAAGCTTGTGTTTAGAAAGTAAATTGAAAGAACATCATTGTAAAAATTAAAAGATAATAAGAAAAGAAGGAGGGAGAATGAGAAAGGAGGGAGGGGAGTATCATTATGCTCTTAAAACTGTATAAATGAAAAACGTGAAATGTGTTTGCTTTAATGAAAAAATTATTATAAAAAGAGCCTTTTTATACATATATGGTAAACTCATGAAAAAAAAATCAAGAACAAAATCCTATTCATGATAGTTACCCCCCCCAAAAAAAAACCCCAAATATTTAGGAATAAATTTAATCAAAGAAGTGAAAGATCTCTACACTAAAAATGATAAAATATTAATTAAAGAATTCATCAAGGACACAAAATAGGGAAAGATTTTCTTGCTAATGCATTAGAAGAATTCATATTAAAATATCTAGATTGCCTTAAGTAATCTACATGTTTAATATAATCTGTCAAAAATAAAAATGACATTCTATATAGAATTAGAAAAAATAATCCTAAAATTTATATGCAGTCACAGAAGACCCAGATTAGCTAAAGTGAAGATGAACAAAATGAATAATTTTAAAGGTATCACTATACCTCATTTCAAAGCATGCTACAAAACTATAGTAATTAAAATAGTGATATACTGGCATAAAATCTAGCACTCAATAGAACAGAGAGCCCACAAATCTGTCCACGGACATTCAGCCAACTGATTTTTGACAAAGGTACCAAGAACATACATTGGAGAAAGAATAGTCTTTTTAATAAACAATGCTGGCAAAACTGGATGTATATATGTAGAAGAATTAAACTAGACCCTTCCTTTACCCCATATACAAAAGTCATCTGAAGATAGATCAAAGATCTAAATGTAAGACCTAAAACTATAAAATTGCTAGAAGAAAAAATAAGGAAACACTTTAACACATTGATATAGGTGATGACTTCTTGTATAAGAGCCCTAAGCAGAGGCAACAAAAGTAAAACTAGACAAGTGGGATTATGTTAAATTCAGAAGTTCCTGCACAGCAAATGGAACAATAAGTAGAGTGAAGACTACTGGAGCATGGCTCTCACATTTTCTAACAGAATGAGAAAATATTTACACACTCGTTACTTGACAACTAATATAGCAGCAATTCGAAAAACTCAACAACAAAAACCAATCACTACAGTGAAGAAATGGTCAAAGGACATGATTAGACAATTTTCAGAAGCAGAAATGCAAATGGCAATGTAAAAAATGCTCAGTATCATTAGACATCAGGGAGATGCAAATCAAAACCACAATAGAATATCACCCCACTCCTGTCAGAATGGCTTTTACCCAAAAGACAGAGCAGCAAGTAGTGGTGCAGATGTAGAAAAAAAAAAAAAATGGAACTCTTAAACACTATTGATTGGAATGTAAATTAATGCAGCCACTGTGGAAAACAGTATGGAGACTTGTCAAAAATCTAGAAATAGACTTGCCATATGACGCAGCAATCCCTGTACTGGGAATATACACAAAAGACAAGAACGAAGTATCAGAGATTCCTACTCCACCATGTTTACAGCAGCACTTTTCACAATAGCCAAAATAGGGAATCAACCAAAGTATCCATCATTATATGGATGACTAAGGAAAATGTGGTATATATACACAAAGAAATACAGTTCAACTATAAAAAATGATGAATTTCTCTCACTCGTAGCGAAATAGATAGAAATGGAGGACATCGATTTTAGTGAAATAAACTAGATACATAAAGACAAATACCATGTGTTTTCCTGGATATGTGGGAGCTGAAATTAAATAAAATAATCTGCTCAATAGGACATAAAATGTTGATTACTATAGGCTTGGATGGGTCAAAGGGATAAAAATAGTTTGGATTAAAAATAATAGGGAGGGGTCCAGTGCTGTGGCACAGTGGATTAAGTCTCCGCCTGCGCCTCTGGCATCCCATATGGACACCGATTCTAGTCCTGGCTGCTCCTCTTCCATTCCAGCTCTCTGCTATGGCCTGGGAAAACAGTAGAAGATGGCCCAAGTCCTTGGGCCCCTGCACCCACATGGGAGAGCTTGAAGAGGCTCCTGTCTCCTGGCTTTGGTGCAGCTGTGGCCTTTGCGGCCATCAGGAGTGGGAACCACAAGTTGGAAGACCATTCTCTCTGTCTCTCCCTTTTACTGTCTGTAACTCTACCTCTCAAATAAATAAATAAATCTTTAAAAAAAGGCAAAGCTGGGTATGATTTGTTCATTGTTACCAATATACTAATAAGAAATGTTAATAGGGGAAATGAGGTGATGGATATAAAGCGATTTGTATTACTACCTCATAATTTTTGGTTTTTGAATTTAAAATTAACTGAAAAAGGAAAAGTAATTTCAAAATAGTAAAATATCTACTTGGGCTTTTCCTAAGTCCTTGAGAGTAGGAGAGTAAGGCATTATATGCCTTACTGGATGAAATGTAAGGAATGCTTAATATATATTTCATTAATGCTAACTAATAGATGTCAGTATACTTCAATTTTCAAACTTTCTGTTCTTATATGCAGCACATGTCTATAATATATAGTAAATTATTTTATAAATACTTGTTGATTGTATTGACTAATGATTAATAATGTAGATAAACATATAAGACAAAAAGCAGAACCTGACATTATTTCCAACAAATTCATTAACTGGAAATAATTTTTTGATTAACCAGTGGACTGAAAATATACACAACCATTGAGGATTACATTGCAGGACTTAATGTTTTTTATGATTGACTAGAAATTGTTTTAAATTTATGAGAAAATTAGGATAATAAAACTCAACTACTAAATTAAGACCTTGTTTAACAAATGTTATATTTGAAACTTTTGTGAAAAGCTTCATAAAATTTAGTAAAAGCACACAGAATTTGAGCAAAACTTGCTTTTTAATTTAGTTGAAATTCAGATATGACTGGCTTGGCACAATAGAGTATTTAAATGAGAATATTGTAGTAGCACAGTCCCAGTATTTCAATGTGATATGTGGAAGGAAAAAAAAAATCCTTTCTTTTGCAATCAATGTAGGTTTTTTTCATGAAACCAAATGAATAATCCCAAGTCCTGCCTGCAAAATCCAAACAAATTAGAGACATACAAGAAATAAACATGGGGATAATTTCAACTGCAAGCATTTCTAAAACTATCATATTCATAACGGTTTAAGAGGTTACAAAGAAAAATATAGGAAATAAACTTCAATCCATTTCAGTTAACAGTTAAAAAAATCACAAATTAAATTTCTAAAACTATTCGAGTAGAAACAATTAAATAGATGGATGCAGTAAGGCATGACTATCACATTTTCTATGTCCATAGGGGTGTTCAGCATGACATATTATGATAAAGATTGGATTAGAAGTCAGAAAAATTTTATTTTTAAAATGAGAAAAATAACTCACGTTATGTAATTGCCTGTTCCAGTTTTTGGCCTCCTGCCTTCTTCCTGCCATGCTCTAGTAAACTGTATTTTCGAAAAGGGCACTGTATTATAGCATTTCACAATATAACAAGATTACACATTTGTAGAATGCTAACCATGGCATGCTTCTCAACTATGGCCTGTAATGAGTGACATTCTTCTTTGAAATCTTTAGTGTGTTTTTCCTATTAGTGAAACCACAAACTAAAATTTCATGGATAAATATATATGATTGACATTTTCTTTGTGCAAGTAAATGCAGTTTTAGAACCAGTATAAGAGAGCGTGTGTGTGTATATGTGTGTGTGTGTTTGTGTTTATGAAATGATAGTTGGCACATATATAAATGATACTTGAATATTGCATGAGAAATTTAGTATTAAGTTTCAAATTTAACAATCCTAGTTTGATGATGCCTAATGATTTACTTTAAAACTAAATCTGGTAAATCAAACCTAAAGTGTTATTGACCATGACAAACTTAGCAAGAAGAGTAAATTTGTGGAAATTATCCTAGGATTAAACTACATTAAAATATATTGAGAAAGTAAGAGCAATGGTGGAGATGTTTTATTATTTCATTTGTTTAGTAAACAGAGAACCATGCTGATTCTAAAGAAAAAATATACAGTGTATTAGTAAATTATTCTTGTACTTGAAAAAATGATCAATTGATTATAACTCAGTGACTTCAGAAGTTTTTCAAAGATTTTTTTTTAATTTATTTGAAAAAAAATTACAGAGAGGAGGAGAGACAGAGAACAAGAGAGATCTTCCATTCACTGGTTCACTTCCCAAATGGTCGCAACAGCCCAGACTGGGCCAGGGTGAAGTCAAGGAGCTTGGAGCTTATGCCATGTCTCCCATGTAGGTATAGGGGACAAGCACTTGGGTCATCTTCTGCTGCTTTTGCAGGCATATTAGCAATGAGCTGGATAGAAAGTGGAGCAGCTGAGCCATAATGGAAGCCAGGGCTGCAGCTTAACCACTAACCCACAATGCTGGACCTGACTGGACAATTTTTAAAAATAAAGACATGCGCCGGTGCCGTGGCTCAACAGGCTAATCCTCCGCCTAGCGGCGCGGGCACACCGAGTTCTAGTCCCGGTTGGGGCGCCGGATTCTGTCCCGGTTGCCCCTCTTCCAGGCCAGCTCTCTGCTATGGCCAGGGAGGGCAGTGGAGGATGGCCCAAGTGCTTGGGCCCTGCACCCCATGGGAGACCAGCAGAAGCACCTGGCTCCTGGCTTCGGCTCAGCGCGGTGCGCCGGCCGCGGCAGCCATTGGAGGGTGAACCAACTTCAAAGGAAGACCTTTCTCTCTGTCTGTCTCTCTCTCTCTCACTGTCTACTCTGCCTGTCAAAAATAAAAATTAAAAAAAAATAACATCAGTTGCTAAAAAAAATAAATAAATAAAGACATGCATGTTCAAAACCAAAGTGACAACCAAAGCTTTTTAAGTAACATTAACCACATTACTTTAGGTTTGAATTACTTAAATATAAATGCCCAATATGTGAATGTTTAATTTTTATTATGAACTAGGCTAGGCCCTAGTACTCAGAGATTTGGGCAAACTTTATTATAGATGGTTTTTGTGAAGGTGTTTATTAATCAGATTAAGATTCACATGGTAGACTCGGAGTGAAACAACTTACCATTTATAATGTCTGTGGGCCTCACCTCATCAGTGAAAGGTCGTAAGAGAATACTACTGATCTTCATGGAAAAGAGGCATACTGGTAGTAGACTGCCTGTGGAGTCATCTCTCAACGTGCCTTAAACATTTTGAAGTTGGAAAAGCTCCACTTGTATAACAGCCAATCCCTATAGATAAATAGTTCTCTCTCTCTCCCTCTCTTCCTGCACTCCCCCCACATGTTTATATGGGTTTTATTTCCCTGGAGAACTCTGATCATTAGTATGTGCTTTGGGAATAACACCATTGCATTCTGTAATCTTTGCTTTACTGTTTCATTGGAGGCACCAGGAAATGTCAGACACAGGTTAAGGATAATTTTACTGTGATAATCTCATTTTCTGAAAGATATGTTTCATTATGGAATTATGTTTCTTGTATGGATGAATTGTGGTATTTGGTAAATTTTATTTTGTTATGACTAATACTGTAAACTTTCTTTTATTCTTTTAAACTTAGTTTTATGAAAAAATGTGATATAATTTATTTATCCTTAAACTCTGTTATGTTTAAAATCATATCGTTAATTTGTCCTACTTAAAAGGAAATAACATTGTTTTCATCATGGAATTTCACGGAGTCAGATAGATCAAAGTTTTCTTGTGCTTGAGCTACTTCATTGAACAAAAAGCCCCAGGAATCTCATATTCCACCTGTTCCTATTTGCCCCT
Organism: Lepus europaeus; assembly: GCF_033115175.1. NCBI lineage: Eukaryota > Metazoa > Chordata > Mammalia > Lagomorpha > Leporidae > Lepus > Lepus europaeus. The sequence continues at coordinate 115,806,819 of NC_084830.1, read as the reverse complement.
TCACCAAAACTTCACCTGAATTAAAGGAATGAATAACAACTGCTTTTGATCATACATCTAAAAAGGACATCATAAGTTAATTAATAATTTCTATTTGAAACAAAATATTGTCATTTGCATATGTAACCCATGGTGGTTGTTGAATATTCTCTTTTATTAATTTGGGTATTCATGATCTACTTGATGAATGCCCTGTATATTTTAGATTTTCTACTCTATGAATAATTAAAACAGAGAAAAACTTGAAATCTTTAAGACAAGTAATATTTTCAATCAATACATGTGCTGAACTCTACTATGCTGCTAGCACAACCACTTCCATGTAGTGAGACCATTCTGGATATGATGTAAACAATACAATATACACTTTGTCTATCTTTAAAAAATACTGATTTTACTGCATTGGTGTTTTTTTTTTTTTTTTTGAACAGCTTACAAACATGGGCAAAATCCATAATTCCCAAAAGCTACAGATACGTGCTCTCTAGGTTGGAAGGCAAAGAGATATTAGCTTCAAAGAGTTCATTTTACTTTTGAATTGGCATTGCATGTCTAGAAAAAACAGTGACACTGAAACAACCCAGCATAGACATGACCAGTCTGTAAATATGGTATGCTACTGGCACAGTGTGGATCTTGCTTGTCAAGAAGAAATATTTCGGGCCGGCGCCGTGGCTTAACAGGCTAATCCTCTGCCTTGCGGCACCGGCACACCGGGTTCTAGTCCCGGTTGGGGCGCTGGATTCTATCCCGGTTGCCCCTCTTCCAGGCCAGCTCTCTGCTATGGCCCGGGAAGGCAGTGGAGGATGGCCCAAGTGCTTGGGCCCTGCACCCGCATGGGAGACCGGGGGAAGCACCTGGCTCCTGGCTTCGGATCAGCACGATGTGCTGGCCGCAGCGGCCATTGGAGGGTGAACCAACGGCAACGGAAGACCTTTCTCTCTGTCTCTCTCACTATCCACTCTGCCTGTCAAAATAAATAAATAAATAAATAAATAAATTTTAAAAAAAGAAGAAATATTTCTTGTCACAAAAATTTTGGAAAAAAAAAAAAAAAGAAGCCCCAAGTACAAAAAAGTTGAAAACATAATTTTAACAAAGTTTACATGTTTAAAGGTGTGGGGAGGGGGGCATCAAAGCTGCTAATAGTCTTTTGTCTTTCTTACAAATGATATCTTTATACTTCCTCCACTGTCAGAGTATGAAATGTCTTTGTAAGCAAAAATAAACTGATTGCCAAATGTATTTCCTCTATTGCTTTATGTGTCAGAGACATTTTCAGATCCTGGTCTATAGTTATCTAGCCCATCTCTTTCCTTGTCCCAGTCTTTGAGAGGTGCTCACATCATGAAACCCTCACATGGGCTCCGCCATCCCAACCCCTCTCCTCATTTCCCTTAAATCTGTTTGGTTTTTGAGTTCTTCCCAGTGAAACTGTTTTCATTGTACTCCCACCACTTCCTCTTAGGATACTTAACAGAATCTTTTTGGAAACAGTTGATATGAATTTAGCTCGCTTTCTCAGCTTCATTAACCTTTTCTTCAACACTCGTTTTAATGTTTTTGAACAGCATTAAATAATTGCAGCCCACATTGTATTTCTCTGAAGAGTTCTTTCTCCTTTTTTGTCTTTGACAACATCTGGCTTTACTCTGCACATCATTTCCCACTCTCACTTCTCACCAACCAGTTTTCTTTTTTCTAGTCTTTCTTGCTTTAATTTTTCTCTCTCCTTTTCCAGATCTTTATTTTTGACCAGAATGGAGAGTTTAATTTTAGGGGTTTTTCTTAAGGATTTTAGCCACTGCACCTTCCTCTCCCATGTTAGTACCAACACTTGATTCTGCCAGCATTTTCATTTTCTTTGTCACAAGATCTACATCATCACATTGTCAGCTTCTATTTATCACCAGAAAAATGTTAGCTTTTGATTCCCAGCTTCTTAGAGAACTTTTGCTGTCGGAAGCATCTTTTACTTCTTCTTTCTGTTCCAACATTATAATTTTGGCTATGATTTTAATCATTTTCTTTAGGGATTTTGCAGTTTTCCACCTCACTCATGTGGGTTCTGAACAGACATGACCATTTTCCTCTCCATGCATTTTCTCATCTTCCATGCATCCATACGTCTGTCATCCATCCATTCTTCTGTCGGTCCATCTATCCATCTGTCCATCATCCTAGCAATGCTTCAGCCTCTTTATCTACTAAAAGTGTTACTTTACAGCTTCTATGTTTTCAGTCACATAGTCAAGTCAGAATATTCTTTCATCCCATTTTCCATTCACAAGTACCATTATTGCAAAAGTACCTTATTATTTTGAATAGTTTAAAAATTTGGCATGACAGACTTACAGGGTATTCAAATAGTACTGTAACAAATAGCTACTTCTCCTTCTTTAGGTTGAATTATAAAGTGGCTCCAGTATGGGACTGAGTTTTGTATGGATGATTTCTATGAAGCCTTCAGGGTCCACTGCTAGGTTAGAAAAATATTCCTTATATACAAATAAGTAGCAGGTAAAATCTTCGTATGAGTAGTGTCATGGCCATCATACTTAGGAAGAGGTGAAATTTGACTTGACTCAAGATCTTTTTAGGTGTTATAGGATAACAGATGTGGAAAGAACAGCATTTTCATTGGTTAATACATGCCATTTAGAAATGTGATGCTCGTTCCTGTTGTGGTCTTTATCAGTGACTCAACTCTGGATCTTGTACAAGAAGGGAGAATTATATATAGAGTGAAATCTATGTGGTTGTTTAAATATAAATGAATTAACGTTTTCTTTGAACAAGTTCAGAGAGCCAGAATAGTGGTGCAGTGGGTTAAGCTGCAGCCCGCAATGTCAACGTCCCATATAACTTCCTTAAGTCATGGCTTCTCTACTTCTGATCAAACTCCTTGCTAATATGCCTGGTAAAGTGGCAGAAAACGTCCCAGGTACTTGGCACACTGTCATCCAGGTGGGAGACCAGGATGGAGTTCAGGCTCCTGACTCTAACTTGGGTCTGACCTGGCTGTTGCACCCATTTTGGAAGATCTGTCATTGCCTCTCTCTCTCTCTTTCTCTCTCTTTCTCTCTCTCTCTCTCTCTCTCTCTCTCTCTCTCTCTCTCTCTTTCTCTGTCCCTCTGTGTGGCTCTGCCTTTTAAGTAAGTAAATAAATATTTTGTTACACATCAGCATAGCATCATTTTTATATATTCCCAAGATGTTTTTAAAATAAAGATTGATTGATTTATTTGTAATGCAGAGTTGGAAAAAGAGAGAAAAGAGAGAGAGGTTTTTCATCCATTGATTCACTCCCCATATGGCAGCAGCAGCTGGGGCTGGGCCCCCTTGAAACCAGAAGCCTAGAACTCCATCTAGGTCTCCTTGTGGGCAGCAGGGGTGTACATACTTTGCTATCTTCTGCTGCTTTCCCAGGAGATTAGCAGGGAGCTGGAAGCTGAGCAACTGGGATTGGAGTCATAGCTCTTATGGTATGCTGGCATTGCAGGCAGTGGTTTAATCCATTGCAGCATAGTACTGATTCCTCAAAAGATGTTTATTTTGAAAAACACACTAATTTATGTGTTTAGATCTTTAGTAATATTTTGGAATTCTGTATTTTCATATCTTGTATGTTGATAATAGTTTCTTTTAGAATTCATGTCCAGCATAAAATAAGTAAAAAGTGAAAATAAGTGAAAAGCAAAAAATTTTTATCACAGATTTTAGCATACAACTTGTTCATTGTTTATGCTACAGTTACTATACATGGATTAATAATTATAATTTCTGAACCTAATAATTTATGCATTAATATTTTGTCCCTGTCATGTCTTTAATTTTTGCAATTAATTGTTTTAATAATGCAAAGGTTAATTGCACTATTCATCAGAATTGCTTGCTGTGAAATGGTAGACAAATAAGAACCTTACAGATAAAGGGCATACTTACTAATCAAACCTGTCATTTCTTTAGAAAATAAACTTGCTATGACAGCCTAATAGATTTATTTAATTTGCAAAATCTTGGGGTTCAGAGGAGGCTGCTAAAATAAATGGAGTAGTAATAAGCTATGATATTTATATTTATATAAAAAATCCAGACGTGTATGCATTTATCTATATCTAGGCCTATGTATATGCATGTGTGTATAGACTAAACAGATCTGTGTGCAAGTGTAACTCATTTGTTAAAGCATTAACCAGAAAACCAAGATTAGATTCTAAATGTATAATCAGATACTATGCCTCTTCAGATTATTAGTGTGTAATATAATAACATTTTTATGATTATAAACCTAATAAACATTTTTATTAACATTCTACTAGCTATTTGGAATTTTAGAATGAAATTATGGTCGTGATAATTATGGTCAACATATATCAAGACTGGAAACTTTCTAGAAGAGAGTATGTGGCAGCACAATTTTCATTCCTTTAAAACAGCAGTTCACCAAGTTTGGTCTGGGGCCTAATGGGAGGAATACCCACTTAAGAATTACCTTTGGTGTTTAGTATGGAAACCTAAAATAATAGTGTCTATAATAAGGGTAGGAATTGATTTTTCTTTTACAAAACCTGAAACCTAGAAATAGGTAACCCTGAGTTATTAAATTTTTACTTTTGCTTCTCCATTTCACCTACAATGTTGCCTCAGAGTTATAAACTGATCATTGTAATATCTACACTTTCTTTTTTTTTTTTTTTTTTTTTTTTGACAGGCAGAGTGGACAGTGAGAGAGAGAGACAGAGAGAAAGGTCTTCCTTTGCCATTGGTTCACCCTCCAATGGCCGCCGCGGTAGGCGCGCTGCGGCCAGCGCACCAAGCTGATCCGATGGCAGGAGCCAGGTGCTTCTCCTGGTATCCCATGGGGTGCAGGGCCCAAGCACTTGGGCCATCCTCCACTGCACTCCCTGGCCACAGCAGAGAGCTGGCCTGGAAGAGGGGCAACCGGGACAGGATCGGTGCCCCGACCGGGACTAGAACCCTGTGTGCCGGCGCCGCAAGGCGGAGGGTTAGCCTAGTGAGCCGCGGCGCCGGCCTACACTTTAATACGTATTCTAGACTCTGCAAAAGGGATAGAATGTTAGGGGTATAAATTCCAATAGAAGTAGCCCTTTAAAGAGCTTCTTTGGAAACCCTATTGAATGGTTTACATATACTTTTATGTATATTCATATATACCTGAGGGTACTTCAAAAAATCTATAAAAATGAATATTAGGAAAAATCTATGCATAGATTTCAAAATTCTTTGCAAGAAATGGACTTTCTAGTTAAATTTGCCCATGAACTTTTTGAAGTACTTTTGTGTATGAGTTTGTGCTTTTATCTAAAAGGGAGCATCATAATGTCTTATCCAGTTACTACATCTCCCATCAATTCTGGGACGTGAATGTGATTTAGGATGCTTCCCATCAGATTTGGACATTGTACCTCACATTCTGATGGTTTATTAAGTACAGTATCCAAGCTTCAGTAGAGAAAAAACACAAGATAAAATAAAGATTTTCATTTAGAAAATGGAAATTACTAAGTGCTCATATTTCTTAAAAATTTTAAAATCCTGATGAACATAGTAGTATAGCATTGACTACATGTTCTAGAAAACTGTTGTAGTTTGTCCATCTGGTAGCCTTGCTTCCGCCCTCAGCAGGGCTTTGTCTCTGGTCCTTCATAACAATACAGTGTAGGCCTTGAAGAATAACATCTTGCTTGAGGGGGAAGTCAGGCTCCTTTCACTTTAGTGCACATCCAGGGTTAGGCGATTTATTTCTTAAGGTTCATCTCAACTGGTCTCATATTGTCTTTTTATTTTTTAAAGATATATTTATTTATTTGAGAGAGTTACACAGAGAGAGGAGAGGCAGAGAGAAAGAGAGAGAGAGAGAGAGAGAGAGAGGTCTTCCATCCAATGGTTCACTCCCCAATTGGCCGCAATGGCTGGAGCTGTGTCCATTCGAAGCCAGGAGTCAGGAGCCTCTTCTGGGTCTCCCATGCAGGTGCAGGGACCCAAGGACTTGGGCCATCTTCTACTGCTTCCCCAGGCCATAGCAGAGAGCTGGATCGGAAGTGGAGCAGCCAGGTCTCAAACTGGCACCCATATGGGATTCTGGTGCTTCAGGCCAGAGCGTTAACCAGCTATGCCACGGCGCTGGCCCCATTTTTTTTTTTTTTTTTTAACAATAACTTGTTCCCCAAACAGTAGACTTCCAGCTTGACTGCTTCAGGTTAATTGCTTGGTTGAGTAACCACAACCAAAGTCTTACTTTGACATAGTTTTAAGTCTGGGGACTGTTCTTATTTACCTCCTGTAGTGATGCTTTTAGTTACCATGATCAGTTCTTTGCTTTCTGTTTCCTGAGCATTAGCTATTAAGTCAAGTGCTTCTCTCTTAAGTTTCTTTTTTAAACTGTTGACCCTGAAAACAATGTCATGAATGAGAAGGCAACAGCTTATTCCTGTGCTTACCACAGGCTGGACATGAGCTGTATTTCCTGTGGAAGCTGCAGGTTGAAAGCTATTGCATACAACCTTTCCAATCCACAGTTCAGAAGCAGTTGTTTTTTCAATTTGATGAAGCTTCTGTTTGTAAGAAACTGAGTGAGCACAGATTGTAGGGAAATGGCTGAAAGCTGAGTTTTCTCCCACTTCTACTTTTAAAATAGTGTGCTGTAGTCAAACTTCCACTGTTTTATTGAATTTTGCCAAAAGAGGCAAGGAGGAAATCAGTAAATGCCAGCACAAACCCTGCCGCTTAGCTCTTTGGTCCAGCTAATTTCAATTGCTAAATTATTTATGGACCAACCCCATATTGTGAAGATAAGCTTTACCTTTTTATAGAGATGGCACTGTGTAATGCCATTTTGAGTAAAGATCCTTTGCCTGTTACAATCAATTTCACTCTTGTCTGTAGAAGAATTGCTCATAGATGGCCAAGTGTATGTGGAGAGTGAAGCATATGTTTTCTGCATACTAAAGAAAAAGTTGCTGTGTTATAGGAGTAACTGCACTAAGCAAAAGGGGACTAGTTCTGAAATTCTCAAAGGTAGTGGTACCTATTCTTGACAGGAAAGCTTGCTGAGGGGAGGAAGGGAAAACCCTCACTGCTTCATACCATTTATGGAGAGGATATTCCAGGAATTCTCATGGGTATCAGTCTTCTATTTAATTATTTAATAAACAGTCACTAAAACTTATTCAGACACTTTACTAGGATTTGGAAAGACAAGGATGAAACAAATTTAATACAATCCTTGCCCTCAGAAGCCTTAAAATACAACATGACATGTAGACAGAATTCAGTGTGATAAAGAAATCCATGCTGCTATAAGAGATTTGTAAGGAACAATTAAGATGCTAAGATGCTGATAATAGACTTTACAACATGTTTCTTTCTGCTCCAGGCTCTATTTTAAGTACTTTATTGCCTTATCTAATACAGAGCAACGACTTTATGAGGTATTATTATCTGCATTTTACAGATTATGAAAATCAGCACAGAAAAGCTAAATAAGTTGCACATAACTTCAAAGAGACTGAGGGCAGAGTAGATGTGAATACAGAGTTCACACCCTTGATCATAACCATACACTACTTTTTGTGAGACAATAACCAGGAGTGTTTTTGAAAGAGAAACAGGAAGAGTGAAGATGAAACTTAAGTTGTGACCTGAGGAAAGAGATGCAGTGAGTTTTGAGAACAGGAAAAGTTCATTTGATGCAAATGAAATTACGTATAGGACAATCTCAAAATGGGAATGGAAATAGGATGTTCGATATACTGAAACATTGGAAAATCATGAACCAATGAGGTAAAGTGATAGAAGAATCATATAGAATGTTTAGGTCTTGATGAAAGTTTAGAGTTTACTCCAAATGCAAAGGAATGCTGTGGAAGAGCATTGGAAACCAGTTTCATCTATAAAACCTTGCTTTTTCAAGGTGCTTCAAAGTTTTTGGAATACAGAGCAGAATAATTCAAAATGAAATGGATGCTTTCTTAAATACGACATCTGGTTGTTCTGTTCTTAACAGAAAATCAAATCAACATGATTTCAAGTATTTTAGAAAAAAAAGTACTTTAGGTTGAAAAATCTTTTTATTCATGCACATCCCTCTTTTGTCTTGAGGCTTCTCAGTGGAATACATAGCCACAAATAATTCTTGTTTCTTCAATCAGAGAGAAAGAAATGAACAGATGGGAGATCAAAGGAGCAGCTGAGCTGAGAATCTGGCAGAAATATGCATGGATTTATAGGTGGAAGAGTAAAAATTGGAGATACTGGTATAGAAAGATTTGAGAGAAGTGGCTTCTATTTTCCCAGTTCCAGATACTGAGGTATTCTGTGATCTCCTTTGATAAAAGCATTGTACATTGAGGACATGGCTGAACTTTCTGCTAGATACCCATAAAAATTGCTGTTCATCAAGTATCCAGTCTGCTGAATTATATTACAAGTTAGAAAATAAGAAAAACATAAAAATGCTTTATATAAAATGTCATTCCCCTAGAACGTGTAGATTTAATGCTTCAGGCCTTAGGAGAACATAAGCTACTTTAATTGGAACTCTTGACTATTTTACGACCTAGTAGAGTTTTCTAACAGTAATAATATCATGCCACTAGTGTGGAAGGACTCACTTTTAGACACTCATAACATTATGCAGATAGTGTGGAAGACACCCTTTTAGAACAAAAGTCTGCTTATTATTGAATCTGGGTCTCACTAATTTCTTTCTGCATAATATGTTATATCCTTCTTTTCCTTAAATTGATATTATTGTATATTTTAGGCCAACATATCTTAGTATCCTTTGAAGTTAGAAATTACTTTATTTACCTTTGAGGGCTTGCTTAAAATAAAATATGCACTCAGTAATTGTTCTGTAACTGTAATATCAAACATATTAAATATTAACAGCACCTATAAGATATTTCCAGTTATAAAATTTTTTCAGCAGCCTAAATAAATGATTGTTCTAATGGGTATGAAAATAAATTAGAGTTTTAGAAAGTAAAGTCCACTAAATTACTAGCCATTTTCTACTTGCACCATTATCCCCCTAAAATTCTAAATATTTCTTCTTAGAATCTTTCAAATATATATTTTATTCCCAAAATTTATACTTTGTTCATCCATGGACATGTTTAAAATTTAGCTACTTAAGGGGGAGAAGATCTTCAGCACAGAGAGCATTTTAAAAGCTGCAGCTAAATTGTGATTTTAATTAAAATTATAGTCACTGAGATCAGGTACAAGATAAGGATATCCCTCCCGAGCACTCATTTTTAATATCGTTCTGAAAAACCTAGCTAGTGTATAACAAAATAGAACATGTATAAATTGGAAAAAAAATTACCTTTGTTCACAGAAGACACATTTGTCAGTATAGGAAACATGACAGAATTGACCAAAAAAAAAAAAATACCTTGCTGAAATTACAGCAAGGTTGCATACCATAAGGTTAATAAACTATAATCAGCTGCTTTCCTATATACCATCAACGAACAAATTTAATTTAAAATAAAACACAATATCGTGTATATTTGCACCTCAAAATTGAATTACTTAGGTATAAAGGCAACAAAATTCTTGGAAAATATAGATATGAAAACGACCATTAAGATGACAAAAGATATCAGAGTTCTAAATAAATGGAGAGATATTCAATGTTTATGCATCAGAAGAATCAATATTGTAATGATATAACTTTTTCCAATTTGGTATATAGATTCAATGAGATCCCAATTAAAAATTATAACATGCTATCTCATGGATATTGAAAATCTTATTTTCAAATTTATATGGAGAGGAACAAGATACAAAAGAGCCAACATGATGTAGAAGTAAAGATTAAAATTAGACTACTGATACTTCATGAGTTTAGGATTAATTTTAAAACTATAGTAAATATAATGTGGAGTTGATGAAACCACAAATAGATCAATAAAAAGCAAGGTAGAGTCCAAAATACACCAACATAAATATAGATATTTGACAAAAGAAAAAAGTTAGTATGATGGTGTAGAAACAACTGAACATGCACGTTTGAAAAAAAAAAATTACCTTAAATACAGACCTTATACCACCACAAAATGTACTAATTTGGAACCTAAATGTGAATAGAGAATGCAAAATCCTAAATTCAACACATGACAACATGGAAAATCTATATGACTGTGGTTTTGCAATGAGTCTTAGGATATAAAACCAAAGGCACAATCTATGAAAGGAATAACTAATAAACTGATCCTAATTAAAATTAGCAATTTCTGTTTTTTGAAAAATTCTCTCTGGAAAATGAGAAGAGATGCAAAAGGTTTGCAAAAAATCTCAGAACTATTTACCAAAATGTAGAAAGAACTATTTAAACATAAGAAGAAAATGAGCTCTTTGATTAAAAATAGGCAAAGTATTTCAATGTGTCATCAGGAGATAAAAAGAATATAAATTAGTACATAAAAAATGTTGAATATTATATTAAGGAGTTGAAATATTGGTGAATTCCCTGCAGAATACTGATAATCCAGAACATTGACAACATCTAATACCAACAAGGATGTAGAACAATAGGAACTCTCAGTCCTTGTCGCTGGGAATGCAAGGTGGTATACAGTCACTTTGGGAGGCAACCTGGGGGTTTCTTATAAGATTAAACATACTTAGCATATGATCCAGGAAGTATGCCACTTTTCTTTACCTAATTGCATTCAAAATGTATATACCCACGAAAACTTGCACACAAATGCTATAACAGCTTTACTAATTATTCAAAAAACTTAGAAGCGACCAGGATGCCCTTTGGTAGGTGAATGGGCAGATACCCTATGGGACATTCAGACAGTGGAATGTTATTCAGAACTAAAAGGAAATGAGGGATAAAGCCTTGGAAAGATATGGAGGAAACTTAAATGTGTAAATTACTTAGTAAAGGAAGTCATTCTGAAAAAGCTGTGTGCTATATGAATCCAGTTAAATGATATGCTGGAAAAGCCTAAGTATGACAACAGTAAAACGATCAGTGATCACTGGGCATTAGAGAGGAATCATCGGGAATTAGATGAGTGAAAACACAATGGATTTTTAAAGCACTGAAACCATTCTGTATGATGCTACAAGGGTGGACTCACAGTTGTCAAAAAGCATAGAAGGAACAACAAAAAGAGAGGACCTAATGTAAACTTTGGACTTTGGATGTAATGAAATGTTAGTGTTATGTCCATAGGCTGTGGCAAGAATGCTGCTCCATTTAGGTTGGGTGACAGTAGGAGAGTTGGTACACAGATGCACTCTGCCCTTTCTGTTCAGTTTTTCTGTGAACCTAAAATGGATCTGAACAGTAAGATCTTTTAAAAAAATTCCTCATTTGAAATACTCTGAGCACCTAGAAGAACAAATTCATGTCTTAACCATTTCATTCTTGGGAGGTGAGGCTCAATGCTTGCAACATTGGACCCTTTCAGTCAGTTTTTGTTGTGTGAATAAAATTTACTCTGCCTCTTTTTAGGCAAATTTAGTTAATGCTATGAAGTTTATCATTTTTTATTAGATACTGGTGTGTGACAGGATGTAGAGATATAAGATAAAGATGGAATGAGAATGAGAAGGGATATAATTTTGGCAATTTAAAGCAAATATTTTTCCATTCCTAAACAAATATAGTTTTGTTCTATTTCTTTTTTTTAAGATTTATTTTATTTACTTGAAAGAGTTAAACAGAGAGGTAGAGACAGAGAGAGAGAGGTCTTTCATCCACTGGTTCACCCTCCAGATGGCCACAATGGCCAGAGATGCGCTGATCCGAAGCCAGGAGCCAGGAGCCTCCTCTGAGACTCCCATGCAGGTGCAGGGGCCCATGGACTTGGGCCATCTTCTACTGCTTTCCCAGGCCATAGCAGAGAGCTGGGTCCGTAGTGCAGCAGCCAAGACTCAACTGGCACCCATATGGGATGCCGGCACTTCAGGCCAGGGTTTTTGTTCTATATCTAAAATCATGTATCCATTATAATATTATTCAAATGTTTCTTAAATATCTAGTAAATTTATCATGTGGATTATCTACTTTGAAATGTCGATGTGATAAATAGGTTTTTGTTTTTGTTTTTCTTTGTTCTGCTTTGTTTTTAAGTTTATTTAATTGTTTGAAAGTCAAAGTTACAGAGAGAGGGAAAGACAAAGACCTTTCATCAGCTGGTTCACTCCCCAGGTGGCTGCAATAGCCAGAGCTGAGCCAGGCTGAAGAAAGGAGCCAGGAGCTTCTTCGAAGACTCAAACATGGATAACAAGGTAGCAGTCTCCCACAGGTAGCAAACACTTGAGCCATTTTTTGCTTTCTGGAGTGAACCATCAGATAGAAGACCTCTCTCTCTGCCTCTCCTCTCTCTGCGTAACTCTTTCAAATAAATAAATAAAGGAAGGAAGTGGAGCAGCCAGAATTTTTCTTTTTTTTAGGGATGTTTCAGTTTGCCTTTGGTGAATTCTCTTTTTTTTATTTGTTTGTTTTATTTATTTATTTGACAGAGTTAGACAGTGAGGAAGAGAGACAGAGAGAAAGGTTTTCCTTCCATTGGTTCACCCCCCAAATGGAAGTGGAGCAGCCAGAATTTGAACTGTCACCCATATTGGATGCTGGTGCCACCAGTGGCAGCTTTATCTGTTATAGCACAGCACTGGCCTTATGATACTGTTATCTTCAAAATTTGGAAAGCTGTGATCAGTGTTGTGGCACAATGGATTAATCCACTGCCTATAATGCTGGCATCCCGTTCAAGTACCTATTCAAAACCTGGCTGCTCTGCCTTTTGTCCATTTTCCTGCAGATGCACCTGGAAAGGCAGCAGAAGATGGCGCATGTGCTTGGGCCCCTGCTACCCCTGGGGTATACCCTGATGGAGGTTAGGCTCCTGGCTTGGGCCTAGCCCAGACCCAATTGTTGTGGCCACTTGGGAAGTGAACCAATAGATAGAAGATATATCTGTCTCTCTCTGTGTAATTCCTCCATCCAAATAAATAAATAAATGTTTTAAAATAACCAAATGTGTGAAGATGTCACATCGATGTTCCTTGAAACATTTGCTTATATTAAAAAAATAGTTTAAAATTTAACATTTTCAATGATACTACCTGAAAATTTTTAAGACCTTGTTCTGCTAATATTGTACTTTGAAAAAAATGTCAATTTCTACATTATTTTATACATTATTTGAATTGATATTATGAATATTTATTATAATTTTCAAGACTATCATTTCAGAATTCTCTAATTCTTTACTACTGATTTGATTATACACTTATTTTTCTTTTCCTCTGTAGGTATTAATTTACTCTTTAAAAATTTTGTTTTCTACTCTTTTTAATTAGATTTAGAATTAGTTCTTTATCTTTCATAATCAACACAATTCTTTGCAATATTATTCCCTTCTTTACCTTATTTCGCTTTAGTGTGTATTTTCCTTTCTAAAATTAAATTATATGTCAATTTGAAATATTTAGCACTATGAATTTGCCTCTATCTAAAGCTTTAACCACATTTCATAAGTTTTACAACATAACATTTTCAAAATTTTATTTTCTAAGAATTTCGTGTAATTTAAAGCTTTTAAATGTTTTTACTTAAACTCTATAGACAGGCTTACTTTATTTTCAGTTACAAAAATTTGTGTCTTTAATGTTTAACTCCATTCCATTTTGATAAGCAAATGTACATACCCTAAAATTAGTTGTTCCTGAATGATCTGCTTAGTTTTCTAAAGCAGAAAATGGAATTTTAAGATTGATTTACTCAATACACTGGTAAATGTACTCATCTTACATATTGGTTTTTTTTCTCTCATTTAGAATTATGAACTTTCAGGGCATTGAACTGTGAAGAGAGAAGACATTAATTTAAAAGCAGCATTTCATTTGAAATCACTTGTCTTTTGGTGTTACTCTCTTTAGATGTTGATTTGCAGTAACTTAAGTCTTTGTGCAAGAGCTGGGGCATTCATTCAGAGTTAAATCCTGGCATAATTCTAAGCAATCTTTTTTCTTTGCTGATGTGGAAAGTGTTTAGTAAAAACCATGATCCAAATTGGCCTTGTTAATCAAGAGACAAATACCTTTATGTATGTAGTCTTAGCTTGTGTGAGAGTGGTCACTGTGTCATACTCTGCTCCTGACTTTCATTCATAGTATATGCCTGATTGTTTCCTTTAAGGACCTCTTTGAAATTACCACTTATTGAATCTACTCTTTGTTTAAAGTATATGGAACATCCAGTGTATCAGTAGAAGAAAACTGTTTCATAATGATTACTTTAAAAATATGAAGTTATAATAACTATATTTCAGAACAGAGATTCTTTTTTTCAAGACCACAAGGTGAATCAATGTTAATTTGTAAGTGCAGACCAGGAGCTCTGAGAGCTTGCTCAGTTTCTAGCTAGTTAACCTTAAACCCCATTTTAAATAAGCACAGGAAAAATTTAATAAGTACAAGTAAAGCACAAAAACTCTGTTCATGTCACCAATTTACATATAAGCAAGTTGTTGTCAGTCTACATCACGTCTACGGAGCAGTGTTGTACTGTCCACTATATTCAAGATTAAAAAGCGAGGACTATTTTTCATTTTTACAGAGGAGACTTGGTAAAGAAGGAACATGTGTGGAAATTAAAATGAAAATGCCACTCAGAAATCATGCCTCAGCAAAGTAGGCCAAGTTAAATGTTGGATTTTAATAGCACACAGCTAATTATGCTTTCTTCTCTGCCTTTCACCACTGTGTACTTACATATCCCATACAAGGAATAGAACTTTTTGACATTTCCTAATATTTTGAAGTGATAAACTGAAATTACTCATTGGAAAGCATAATTGTTAGTTATAAAAACTGTTAGACTTCTCTACTATGAATTGTTTTAAGCAGCAGGCAGACTTTATGTCTTAGCTGTTCTTCTGCATCAGTTAAATTAGAATGCTTTGATATGTTAATTATTTATCATTTTAAATTATGCATCTTCTAAAATCAAAGAAACACATAACCTATAATTTATTATTCATTTAGCATGAAAACTTGTCTTTATGTGACTGTTTTTCTTCTAGGTACAGAATTTCTGTTTTGATGTAAAACTTATCAACATATGGCTTCAAGTTCAAGATGGAAAAGTTCAGTTATTTAGAGAAATGCACACACAAGAACTCAATCATTTGTTCTACATTTTTGTATGGGATAATTATATTCTCTTTTTGTGTGTGTGTGTATTTGTCTCTAGTAAATATTTGTCTCTAATAAAAACATACACTTATTGCTAGAGGTCTGTATTAAGTTCTATATTGCTGATAGTTTTAATTTTTTTTTTATTTTTTTTTTATTTTTTGACAGGCAGAGTGGACAGTGAGAGAGAGAGACAGAGAGAAAGGTCTTCCTTTTGCCGTTGGTTCACCCTCCAATGGCCGCCGCGGTAGCGCGCTGCGGCCGGCGCACCGCGCTGTTCCGATGGCAGGAGCCAGGTGCTTCTCCTGGTCTCCCATGGGGTGCAGGACCCAAGGACTTGGGCCATCCTCCACTGCACTCCCTAGCCACAGCAGAGAGCTGGCCTGGAAGAGGGGCAACCGGGACAGGATCGGTGCCCCAACCGGGACTAGAACCCGGTGTGCCGGCGCCGCAAGGCGGAGGATTAGCCTGTTGAGCCACGGCGCCGGCCTGCTGATAGTTTTAGTCTACACTGACTGAGATGGTTTTTGTGCAAGAGCTGGTACATTGATACAGAGTTAACTCTGGGGAGCTAAATACTTGTATTTAGCTTTTGTGAAAAACGTTATCAAGGGACTCAGACTGTTACATTAGCTTTATAACAAGTTCAGGTGAACAGAGGGTTTTCTATAATAAAATAGCTGAAGAGCATTATGTTCTGATGGAGAAGATCATGCATCTCTAGTTAACACAGATATGTACCATATAACTGGAATATACAAAATCCTCTAAATTATTGCTCTAAAAATAAGAAATTTTTAACTAGTCATCCAATTTCTCCAATTAACGTGAAGTAATTGGTGCTAATTGTCTGTGCCTATCTTACTGATTGACCAAAGAAGAAAGCAATAAACACATGGAGTTATACAAACAAAAAATGCTTTCTAAGGCAAGTGTTTGGTGTAGCAGTTAAGATGTTGCTTGGGATTCCTGCAGCTCACGCCAGAGTATCTGGTCACCTCTGCTTTGGAACCCAGCTTCCTGCTAATGCACATCCTTAGAACGCAGCTCGTGATGGCTCAGGTGTTTAGCCCCTGACGCCCATATGGGAGACGCCCATTGAGTACTGGCACCTGGCTTCAGGCTGCCCAGTCCTGCCTGTTGTAGTCATCTGGGGGAGTGAACCAGCAGATGGAAAATGTCTTTCTCTCTCTCTGTCTTTATGATAAAATGAAAATAAATTTTAATAATACTTCCTATGTCAAAAGATTTTACTTAGAAGCATTTATGCAAAACATTGAGAAGGAGAAAAAAGAGACACCATTTTCCTACATTTGAGTTTTTCTCCCGAACTTTATTTAATGCCTTATGTTATAACTCTTCTTTCTCACACAACCCAGGAAGGAAAAACAAAAAAGTACCACACTAGTGGAATGCCAAATAACAGGGAAGACCTCTTGCTGAACTCTGTATTTCAGACCTCTTAGACTAGATCTTCTTTAAATTATACTCTTGATCCTTTTAAACAGGTACTTTTACTTTTCTAATCTAACTATGGCTTTGAATGTCATTCCTGAAATCTAAGCATGATGATTGTATTTTAAGCACAAAATAGGATCACATGATTGTAAGTGTGAATAAAGTAAAGAAAACAGAATATAATATGTAGCTCTGTAACTAACTGGAAAACCCAGAGCCCCGTGTTTAGCCATAGGTAATACATACATTGTTTTAGTATTTTGAAGATTTCCGCCCCAGACGTAAATGATCATTCTTCAGTGTTGGTCTTTGTGTACTGTCATGTAATTTGGAATAAATGTTAGGGTAAAGTACACTTTTAGGAAAATTTAAAGCCCATTTAACATCAAGTCGTGAACTTGAACGCTGCTCTGAAACTGAATCTGGAGGTAGAGTGGATAACCTAGGTGATAGAACCTGTTTTGGTCCCAGAAGATAACCAACTTCTGGTATTCTCTCCCTGGAATAGTCCTTTCCCCACCGGTGTGGACTGTCCTTGATTTTGATCTGATGAGTAGAATTTTACAGAAATATAGGATGTCATCTCTCTGATCAGATAATGTCAAGACCGTGGCACTCACCATGCATGCTCTCTGTCGGTGTCACCGCGTGTCTCCCTCATGTCTTGCATTAAGAAAAATGCCACGTCGGAAGCACTACTATGGAGCGGCTTGGATTTCTGACCCACAGAAATCACGATGTAACAAATATGTCATTTTAAGCCTCCGAATCTTGAAGGATTCTAATTCATTTCACAGCAATAGATAACTACTAACATTCTCAGCAACTTGTATACAACAGCATCTGCAAAGACAGGGAGACAGAGTCCACAGCTCGTATAAGTCTGTAAGTGTCTGAAAGTATCGGGTGATCCAATTATGGTCTTTTCTGCTGGTCCCCAGTGATACAAGCATTTTGCCCTGTTGTGAATTCGTCTAATATCACAAGAATTATTTTTCCCATAGTTAGAGTGGATAAAATGATGAACTCTTAAAAGACCAGTGTCAGCTTTTACAATGAATGCTCTAAGGATAGCAATATTTTACTGAGCAACTATTTAAGTCACCTTTACTGTTTGGAAAATCAAGATCCAGTATATTCCTATTAAAAGATTTCCTTGATAAGAGAGCTTTAGAAAGTTACCTTAGCCAACATTCTATTCCTCTCATTTCTTATTATGAAAGATAATAATCATACCTTATAATCTAGGACAGTATTCCCTGCAGCATAAATCATTGTAACATTAAACCTTAATATTTATTGCCTGCTCTGTCTTGCTACTGACAGTCCTATTAATGCTTCGCTTAGCAAGTCAAAAAGCAATACCTCAGAACTCTACAGTACTAGAAAAGATTGAGAAAACTCTTTGTACACAAATCAGCCGAAAGCATAACTTATCTGTTACAGCACAGGAAGATTAAACACACGGCCATAAAAATCCCTGCAATCACAGTAACTGGAGTCGAGGTTGCCTCTGTTGCTTTAATAAATCCTTTAAGTATGCTTTCAATCTCTCAACAATTCCTGCCAAAGCTCGTGTGCTGTTGTTGTGAATCTGCCTACCTCAAAAGTCCTGATGGTGAATATTTCATGTGGCTTACCACTTCTCTGTGTTTCTAGTCTGGGAGGAGTCAGTACTGTTTGCTAGTACTGCTTAATACCTTATTAGTTGAAGATGAATTTGTACTTTCAGTCTTTAGCCACCTAATTTCCTGTTACAGAAGATAAAAATTTTATTTTTACAAATGATAGATGAGGTGATTATATTTCACAAATTTTAAGGCCACGGCCCATTAACTGAATCACTCTGAGCACTTGTCATTTTACCCATATGCGTGCAACATGAAAAGAAAGGACTGTGTGATAAAACCTGACTGTTACCACAAGTGTCCCTCACAGAGTTCATATGAAAACTTTATCTGAGAAGATATGTGGCTGAAAAGTTACTATTAAGAAATTAAATCATTTGGGGAAAAATTAAGTGATTACTTACATTGAATTTGAATTTAAAGCAGTTGTTTCTTTTATTTGTAGGCACTCTAATACAAAGGCGACTAGAAATTTATCACCAAATACACATTAATAGAATAAAAATAGATTCATATTCTTGTTCAACTCTATATGTCCTTTTTTATTTATTTATTTGACAGGTAGAGTTATAGACAGTGAGTGAGAGAGAGACAGAGAGAGAAAGGTCTTCCTTCCATTGATTCACTCCCCAAATGGCCACTACATCCAGCGCTGCGCCAACCTGAAGCCAGGAGCCAGGTGCTTCTCCCTGATCTCCCATGCAGGTGCAGGGGCTCAAGTACTTGGGCCATCTTCTACTGCCCTCCTGGGCCACAGCAGAGAGCTGGACTGGAAGAGGAGCAACCAGGACTAGAACCCCAGAACTGGGTGCCCATATACGATTCCGGCGCTGAGGCAGAGGATTAACCAAGTGAGCCATGGCGCCAGCCTCTATATGTCTTTTTACTTCAGATTTATGAGAATAGGCAAAATATCAACATTGAAACATTAAGGAAATATAGACTTAATGGAATGCATCTGTTGCTATGTATTCAAGAGAGGAAACTTCAGTCTGTTGGACATGGACTCTAGTTTCTATTTTGGAGATTAGAGTTTGACATTTCTCAATGACAATTTAAGGCAGACGAGATAAACGAAATAATTGCCAGCCTGTCTGGTAAGGAATTTGACATTGCCAAAGTCACCGGTGTTAGAAAATTAGCCCCATCACTTCTAAATGCTGGAATTTCTTCTGGTGAAGTCACACAACTGGCCCATGAAGTTACTGAGTTTAAAAATTGTGAGGCTGAAGAGTAAGAAGCGGTGAATAGTCAAGAAGTGTCTGGAGTTGTCTGTGTGATCCTGCTTATGCTCTTGTCTCATCCCAGGTGGCATTCATGTCCTTGCTTACCGCAGGAGTATTCTCATCGTCATATCAATAACTTTCAAAGGGGATTTTCTTGCTGGGGGATGAGTGAATCCACATGCTAGTACGCTGAGCCAACCATTCTGCTCCTTTGCGTTAAAAACTAAATGAATGCTAACATCTCATAGTATCTTTTCTCCAGTCTCTTCCTCTTGATCTTTTCTGTTTTTCTTTTTTTTTCTGAATCTCACTGGCTTCGTGTAGTTTATGTCTAGGAATTAAGCTGACTACATTTCTTGTACTTAAAACATTCCATTTCTGACAATTAAACCTCACAATGTCAGTTTTATATATTTGGGTTTTTAATACTTTATCAAAGTTACTTTGATGGTTATGAGATTCATTAGGTTTCATAAAAGGATATAGGTTTAGATTAAAATGGAATATGAAGAAAGATTTTGCAGCATATTTGTCCTCTGTTCATTTTATCAAAAAGTTTAATCTGAAGAGCCTTATTGATTGCTGCTACTTTCACTAATAAAGATAAAATTGTAAAACATTCACCAAAAATATTTTTTAAATTAACTGAAGAACCTGTTGACGGCATGGTGATTTTATCCTCTCGGAGATGTAACCCTGTTGTGGAATAGTGAGGGTGGAATAAGGAGATAACTTAGCTGAGTCTTCAGACTGCTCAACCCTGGCACCAAGAGTCTGGGTTTTTACCTCCTTCAGGTGCACCATTTTCTCCAGTTAGCAGTGAGATCAAAGAGAGCAGACCCAACAAGGAGGGCATGCACCTTTATAATACATTGTAAACATTGTCTTACTTGGCACCATAAATAGAAGTCCAAGGTCTGTAGTTCTTTAAATGTTTCCTACCTGAATTTGTGATCATGTATGTGGTCATAACTAAGCCAATTATGAAATCAACAGAATTTTTAAAATGAGGAAAAGTCATTCTTCCTTTGAGTCTTTCCCTGATTCTACCCAAGATCCATTTAGTGATTCCCACAGTGTGGTTTTTTTAAAACTCACACAAAGAAATTGTATGTGGTTATATTGTACCAGGTGATGTTTTGATACATGTACACACTATGCAGTGTACAGTCAGGATAGACATGTAGGTCTTCTAAACCTTTTAACCTAAACCTCCTAAAACATTTTTTCGCCTCTATGGTGAAAACACTAAAATTTTGTGATTTAATTTCTTTAGAGAAATAAATAGTACATTAACATTATCTTTAGTCACTGTATTGTATAATAGAATCCCAGAACTTCTTACTCCTATGCAAGTAAAACTTAGTACCCATTAACCAACTTTTCTCTAATTTTTGGACTTAGGATGTACAGAAATATGAAAAAATAAATGTGTGTTGTTTTAAGCCACTAAGTATGTTTTAATTTGTTACAACAGATCTAGAAAACTAATATGCATAGTATAGGAAAAATAAGCTGTTACATCTTTGTGCTTTCAAGGATAGCTAAGTAACAAGCCCCCCAAATGCCTCTGTACTGGGTATTCTTAGAAGAAATAAATGACCTGCACTCACTCTTTGGGCAACAATTAGGGTTGGATGCATGAGGTTTTTTTGGTTTGCTAGGATTTTGTTTATTTTAGTTCAGAAATCACTACATCCTGAAACTCCTTCAATCCCAAGCAGGTAATGACAGTTGATAACCCTAAACCAGCCTGAACTCTGAGTGAAGGGACAGATACAGTGTCTTTCAGTAAGTCTGACACTGGTAGTTTTTTTCCATGGGCTACAACAGATAGCTGTTTCTTTGGTTAATCCCCAAAATGAATTAGCTTGTGTTTAGGGACTATATGGTATGAAAATCACATAAAATTGGTTTATTGAGCAGTCTCAACTCAGTGGTGTTGTAAACATGAAACAGTTTGTGATGGTGAAATCACTGCTTTCAGTTACAATCTGTTAAAATGTTCCTATTGACATCTCTCGCAGATTCTGTAACTTTTCAGTCACTCTGGCTATTTGAAGTCCACTTCACTGTAGGACTTTTACATCATCCTATTTAAGTATCACTTCCACTTGTAGACTCAAGCTGAAAGCATGCCTGCTGCTGGAATGTTAGAGGGAGTGTGAAAGAGGAAGGCATGTTCTGCCTCTGATACACTCCGATACACTCTCTCTCCTTTCCTTCAATGTCACCTTACACCAGTGTGCTGATGAGATAAGGAAGAGGAGAGATAAATATTTCCATTCATCTGCCTGGTGTATAGCAGACTTTCTTTCAGGAGTTTCTAGTTCTCTGACTAGGAGGCCTGGCTTCTGATGTGGTGTGAATTCATCTGAGGACCGTGGTGGACGCATACACTTCTCTCAGTTCCAAACCATATTCTGGAGCTCCATACCATATTCTGGAGAAATCTCTGTGTCTTTCTTCTCTCTGGGGCTCTTGGCACAGTTGGCAGCCAATTTATGTGAGGCACTGATTGGCTGGGTGTTTTCAGCTCTGCTCCTCCTGTGGGACTTTCTTGTTGCTAGAGAAACTTCAACCTGGCTTCAGATTTTATAATACTTAGAAATCATTTCATAATAATGTTTAAAGGTGGTATGGTATTCCAGTTGTCCATTGCTATCCTGAGGGGATGGGTCGAGGACCCCTACAGATAATAAAATGTGAAGATCCTCAAGTTCCTTTTTTAAAATAGCATAGTATTGGCCAGGGCCATGGTTCAATAGGCTAATACTCTGCCTGCAGCACTGGCACTCCGGGTTCTAGTCCCTGTCAGGGTGCCCGATTATGTCCTGGTAGCCCCTCTTCCAGTCCAGCTCTCTGCTGTGGCCCGGGAGTGCAGTGGAGGATGGCCCAAGTGCTTGGGCCCTGCACCCGCATGGGAGACCAGGAGGAAGCACCTGGCTCCTGGCTTTGGATCAGCGTGATGCGCCGGCTGCAGTGCGCCAGCCATAGCGGCCATTTGGGGGGTGAACCAACGGAAAAGGAAGACCTTTCTCTTTGTCTCTCTCTGTCACTGTCCACTCTGCCTGTCAAAAAAAAAAAAAAAGAAAGAAAAAGAGAAAAAGAAAATTGAGAGTTCTTCATCCTCCAAATAAATACTCCAGGATGAGAGAAATAATTTGAAGGTGATTACCCAGACCTTTCTGCCCATTGCCACCAAAATGACAGAAACATAGATTCAGAATTGTAGGTTTATCACTTTGGTAGGCATCGATTACACTGGAATATCATGCAAACCAGGTTCACTTATGTGAGAATTTTCTGCATCATTTCTGCATTCTTGGAGACATAAGACAATTGTTTTGTTTCTACAAAATAAAGTATGAAATGAGAGATGAAGCATGAATTCAGAAGTCCACATTTGACATCTCTGAAACCTATCATATTCTTTATACAGCAGTGTCTATTTTTTGTTGAAATTGTAGTTTAGTGTATAATAAACTGAGAATGGAGAACTTAATAAGATTACTCATGAATCTCAAAAGAGTTTAAGCTTCCTAAGATGTCACTTTTTAATAATAAATAGTTACATTTAAAAATGTTATTTACTCCAAATGAATTATATTTCTTGATATTGAGTATCTCAAAAAAATTAAATCCACTCCATTAAAAATAACTCTTAATGTACAAAATGATTTCAAACTCTGTTTTGATCTGTATTCCAGGAGTGTTAATTTGTTGTTGGTAATTCAATAAATTTAGTAAATACTAGGAAGTAATTTTCAGCAGAGGAACTAAGATAAAAATAATTTTGATTTATATCACCTAAAGTACCACATCATTTAGATTTAAGATTAGTTTGTTTCTATAAATACTTTAGAATTTTTTTTTCAAATAGTGTTTTAAGGTTTTTCCAAGTGTGTTGATAGTTGTTAGAGGTTCTTCATGGTATGATTATGGAATACAAAAGATGATAGAATCCTCTTAGCAGACCTTGATGCATGTTAGCAGAATGAAGACTGGTAACTCCAACCAATCAATCTGTAATTTATATATCTGAATATTTCCCCAGTAAATTTATGTGATCCTGCAATAATGTTGGAAACATATATCAAAATATTTGAGAACACGTGTTCCCAGGTCTCAGTTTTAAAGTGTTTTCAGAAACCTTTTTGGTACTAACAGCGAAATTATTTATTTATTTCAATGTATGGATGAGATAAGAAATTTAGGCCGGCGCCGTGGCTCAACAGGCTAATCCTCCGCCTTGCGGCGCCGGCACACTGGGTTCTAGTCCCGGTCGGGGCACCGATCCTGTCCCGGTTGCCCCTCTTCCAGGCCAGCTCTCTGCTGTGGCCAGGGAGTGCAGTGGAGGATGGTCCAAGTGTTTGGGCTCTGCACCCCATGGGAGACCAGGATAAGCACCTGGCTCCTGCCATCGGAACAGCGCGGTGCGTCGGCCGCAGTGCGCTACCGCGGCGGCCATTGGAGGGTGAACCAATGGCAAAGGAAGACCTTTCTCTCTGTCTCTCTCTCTCTCACTGTCCACTCTGCCTGTCAAAAATAAAAAAAAAAAAGAAATTTATAAAGATTAAGGTTGAGTAAAACAATCTCTACATAAAAAATCAGAACGTATCATTTAAACTTAATATATTTCTGCATCCCTTTGCTGATAGACAAGGATATGTATAAGTAGATTAATCAGTTTGTTAGGAAACAGGTGAGGCAAGTAATAAGGAAATGAATCAAAACAGGATAGTAGTGATGAAGAAGAAAACAGCAAGTACATAATTGCCATCTCTGTATAAGTCATGACTGAAAGAGGGGATAAATAAGGAGAGAAATTACTTGTGCTTGGATTTTTTAAAAATTTTTTGACAGGCAGAGTGGACAGTGAGAGAGAGAGACAGAGAGAAAGATCTTCCTTTTCTGTTGGTTCACCCCTCAATGGCCGCTGTGGCCGGCACCGTGCTGATCCAAAGCCAGGAGCCAGGTGCTTCTCCTGGTCTCCCATGTGGATGCAGGGCCCAAGCACTTGGGCCATCCTCCACTGCCTTCCGGGGCCACAGCAGAGAGCTGGACTGGAAGAGGGGCTACTGGGACAGAATCCGGCGCCCCGACCAGGACTAGAACCCGGTGTGCCGGCACCACAGGCAGAGGATTAGCCTATTGAGCTACGGCAGCGCCAGTTTGTGCTTGGATATTTATCAGTTACACAAATATAATGTGAATATAGGAGGGGAAAGTGGTAGGGTGATGTGTTTTGTTCTTGGCCTATCAGGTGTTACAGCAATTGAATGTGTGTGTATGTGTGTGTGTGTATATGTAAGAAAGTCCCCTGGGAATATGGATATTCAAATTAGGTGAATTAGAAGCATACCAAACATATTTGAATATTTATAATTATTAAAATTATAAATTTAGAAAATATTTGTTTGTTTATTTGAAAGCATTACACAGAGAGAAGGAAGACAGAGAGAGAGATCTTCCATCCACTGGTTCAATTCCCCAGATGTCCACAACAGCCAGGGCTGGGCCAGGCTGATGCCAGGAGGCAGGAGCTTCTTCCGGGTCTCCCACGTGTGTGTAAGCACTCAAATACTTGGGCCATCTTCCTCTGCTTTCCCTGGTCATTAGCAGGGAGCTGGATAGGAAGTGGAGCAGCCAGACCTTGAACTAACACCCATATGAGAAGTTAATGTCACAGGTAGTAGCTTTACTTTCCATGCTGCAACACCAGCTTTAGAAAGAAAGTTTTAGTTGGAAAAACAATGTGGAGAATAAAATTGTGGGTAGTGAAAGTTTTATAAGTCAGTGGTGGACAGAAAAAGAAGCTGAAGAGGAGCAAGAAAGAAATGAAAAGAAACAGGCCTACTTGTATTTGAGGAAACCGGCAGCAATTCAAGGACACCTGCAGCTATAGAGTCTGAGGAAGAAGGGTTACTGACATTGCCAATCCAGCCAGTAAATCCAAAAATGAGTATTAAACAGTAGCTACTAATCTTGGTAATATATAGCAGGTTAAAGGATTTAATGGTTACACTTTTAAATGTTTATTTATTTCTTTGAAAGGCATTGAAAGAGACAGATTTTCTGTCCACTGATTTACCCTCCAAATGCCCACAACATCTAGGGCTGGGTCAGGCCGAAGTCAGAAACCTGAAACTCCATCCAAATCTTCCACCCTATCAATGAAGTGAGCATAGAATAATGAATCAGGAGCAAATGGGATTAAAAACACTCACATAAACTGGACTTAAATATAGAAAGGAACCCTTAAGGAGACTAGTGTATAAGCAGTGGCATACATTGTTATGAAATTAGTTTCTTTCTTGATGATCTATGAAATGAATTTCACATTGAAGGTAAGAAATCTGAGAATCAGAAACAGTAATGAAAATTCAAGACTGATGTCACAGACAGTGGCAAGGAATGTGTAAGTGGTCAACTCTTGGGTAAATCACCTGTTTTCTTTTTGAAGATAAATCAGATTTACTCTTTTTAATGAAGTATTTTGCCTACTTTTACCTATTTGCTGTACATTTTCTTAATGTAATCTTAATTTTAGGTATTTTTGTGTGCACTGTTTTCACTTGGTGTTTGGCTACTTTGCTTTGTCCCACCTTTCTTTGCTGTAACTCCATATGTAGCAACAACTAGGATATGTACTATGTTCACATGTAAAGACAGGTATACACATGGAACAATTGAAAGGTAAAAATAAAATAAAAATAATGGCATAGACCCTTAGTAAAGTAAAATTTGTATATATGGTGAAAGAGTTAAATAATAAAAAAATAGTAAGACTTTACATAGTAACTTTTTATTTGTGTAGCTTTAACATTTTATTTTCTATTAAATTTTATTAATAGCCTAGGGAACATTTTCTTATAGTTATTAAAACAAATATGATATCACCTATGTTGAATGTAGTCTCTCTTTGTTAGCTTTATGAGGATTTAGAATATGATATCTTATAATCTTTGTTAATTTCCTTATTTAGTCTCTCATTTCCCAGTAAGATGGTTAAATCCTTGAAGGAGAGTAACTGTTGGGAAATAATTAGGTAATTTT
This sequence comes from Lepus europaeus, assembly GCF_033115175.1. Lineage (NCBI taxonomy): Eukaryota > Metazoa > Chordata > Mammalia > Lagomorpha > Leporidae > Lepus > Lepus europaeus. The sequence goes on along the minus strand of NC_084830.1, from coordinate 115,780,256 downwards.
TATCACACAGTAGACCTTACCTTGAACAACCTCAGTTCTCAGGTCCTTCTTTTTTCTAAACTTCCGTTCCATCTTACCCTTCTATGGAGGGCTAAATATAGCATGTATGGAGGGTTAAATATAACATGTATGATGTGTGGAAACACACCATTAAATTCAGTTGATGACGTTTCATTTTTCTAGTGTGAATTTATTTTTGGTGAAACTGCTGCTCACTTCTTAAAATTTTGTTTTAACTTGCCTATGTATCTAACTAACTAGCTCTCTTGTTCTAGCTTAAATACCTCTTTTGCTGTCTCTGTTATTATTTTACCTCATGTATTTTTGTGGGAGAAGAATCCACCTCCCATAAAATAGGTTGAAAATGCCAGATACTCATTTTTACAGTTCTCTAATATCTAGCTTAGTGATATCTTCAGAATAAACCTACTCCTTTCTCACACTTTGAAAATACTTCTTAAAATATTAGCTGATTTGAATGGCAGAGTGATAGACAGTGAGACAGGTTGGTAGAAAACATGCTGATTCCACAAATGGCCAGAGTAACTTGGGGTGGGGGGCAAAAGCCAGGAACACCTCCCTTTATCTCACAAGGGTGGCAGAAACCCAGGTACCTGAACCATCATCTACTGCTTCTCAGTGCATTAACAGGGACCTAGATGATAAGTAGAGGTGCCGGGACATGAACTGGTTCTCTGATACAGAATGTAGGCATCTTATCCCACTGTGCCACAATACCATCCCCCAAAATATTTTCTGTTAAGAGGCTATTAAGAGATAACAACATTGATGATCTGTTCCGGCTGAGGAGTTAATAATGTGGGCAATATCCAGTTTCTAGGAGTAGCCGTGAGCATGGTTCTAGTAGCAGTGACTGGCTGTAGCCACGGTAGAGGACTGCTGGACTTCAACTTTGAATGGTTGTGGTGTCCTTTTGGAACTGGTGTTGTGCGTGACTTGTCATTTTTGCTACACTACTTACCTTATCCCTGTTCATGCTTTTTTAGCCCAGTTCTTGAATTTTCCTGGTGATTCAGTGAGCAAAAGAATGTTAGTTGTTTTCTAATACATTATTTTACGATGAATTACTGAATTGGTTTCTGTGCTCATTGTGAATAAAAGATTGATAAATTGGAGTGTATTATCATTTTCATTTTATTTTGTGTGTTTTTGGTTTGACATGACTTATTCCTTGTGATCCTTAAATAGAGTCAAGATTTTACACATGTAATTTGATATATAGCCAAAGATCTTAATATTGATTCTAGGTCCTAGGTAAATTGTGTGCTTCTGTGTAATTAACTGCAAGGGCTCAAGATGTTTCAAGCACAGATTATATCAAAATTATCTATTTCAAAATTTAGTGATTTCTGTTGTTTTTAAGTTCAATGTATCACCAATAAAATCCATACAATTTCAACACATTTTGTACAATTAATTAGAATAAGAAATTGCTCATTTGAGCTATCCCATTTTTTTTTCTTGGGCTATAGTGTTAAAATACTGTGTGGACATTTGGTGTGCTCTCTGCAAAATGAGGAAATATAACCTTATAACCGCTTAACATACCAAGTGTCAAACTAAATTTAGCTGAGACTTGTCCTGTTGTATGAGTTCCCACTTACCCGAGTTGACTCCCATTAGCCACTGTGCCATAATGGCTTGTGGGAAGACTGAACAGAAAATTGAATTAATGCAAGCCATTTCTCAATCATTTCTCATTCTCATAAAATGATTAAAGTTGATGTAAGAGGGCTCATTAAAACAGAAAACATTAGGCTCATTAAAAAGCCATTAAACCATTTCACTCCTCTGATTTATTTTATTGTAACCTTATTTAGCCATTGTTTAAAAGTCACTGCACCCCAATTTCTTTTCTTATTGTATGGCTGTATGGTCATTTCAAGATTGAAATCATCTCATACTATTCTTTGAGGCCACCATTTGACTGTGACCAGTTAAAATCAGTTAACAATACTCAGAATGGATTTACCTCCCCATGTTTATTTTAACTATTTTTAATGCATAAAATTTCTTTACCTTTTGACCATGCAAAAACTTGAAGCTTTTACTGCTTATACAAGCAGACTAAGTGTTCATTAATCATTGTATGATAGTAATGTGACTATTGTTAAACAGTGGTGATTTCTGTTGCCAAATAGAATAATAGGTCTACCTTGGAAAAATGTGTCTCTATGAGAGGATTCAGCTTGAGTTTTAACTTTAATGTAATTTAGATACTTATAGATACTAATTTAGATACTAACAGATTGTAATTTTATCTTAAGATGTTTCCTTAATGTGCCTTTGAAAAAATAGAATTCAGTACATGTTGGAATTCAAACAGAAGAGACATGCATTGTATATTATGCTCATATTAAGCAAAGTCATACTAGCAAGGGACAAGCCCTGAAATTTCAGTGGCTTCTACATAATTGTCAGAGTCTGATGCTGACTACAGTTCACCCTGAATATCTTGTGGCTGTACTTCCAGAAAACAGTCACATGATGAAGCACCATCCACATCTCTTAAGGACTCATTGTCTTCCAAACAATGAAGTGGAGCATAAACACAGCCATTTCAATTTAATGTGGGGATTTGAATAGACCTTTTCTTCAACTCTCTAGCTCCCAAAAACATCTATCAATGCCAAAACCTCACCTTCAAATTTTACCTCTTCCCTGTTCTCTTTCCATTCTCTCTCTTACTGGTGTTGATTCTGTAGCCGCCTGCTAATAAACCTGTCATCCAATTAACTTAATGTTGGCGTCTACTTCACAGATATCTGCATTGTAAACTATGTAGTCTTCGGTGTTTCTGAGGCAGGAAAACAGAGAGGTGGACAAGGTGCACCGGCTGTGAAATGCCACAGCCCAGAACTTCCTCATGGTGCGTGGGCTAGTGTTAGACATGTGGAACCCAAGGAACTGTAAGTTGACAGTGGAAATGTAAGAAGCGCTATGACTATTGCTGCCATCCTGACCTAACAAACAAACTCAACGAGAATAACATTTTGGACATAGTGAAATCATAATTAATCATTGTAGTTATTGCAAATATTTTCTTTATAATGAAATTTGTTGGTTTTCATGTGAAATGATTTTGTCAATGTTTTTGTTGATTTCTCTGATTCTTTATATTTATAATGCCCCCATCCCTCCGCACCAAGCATTCTGATGCAGCATTGACCTATGTGTAAAGAAAAGATGAAAATCTGAGGCTTTTTTCTGCATTGAGCCATAGCTTCATTGGTTGACACTATAGCTATACATAGAATACCCTTTTGATACAGTAACTCCCTATGTCTACAATTTTTGCTTCCTGAACTTTCATTTTCCTATAGGCAGCCTTTGTCCAAAAATATTAATAAGGGATTTTGGTAATAAGCATTTAATATATTTTTTAAATCCATGTTATTCTGAGTAGTGAGGTGAAATCTTGTGCTATCTCATTCTGTACCACCAGGGAATGAATCATCCCACATATCCGAGCTATATATGCTCACCTCCTGCTGATCACCTTGTATCTGTCTCAGTTACATGGTTGTGGTATCCTATTATTTGTGTTCAAATAAGGCCTCATCATTCACATACTTCATTTCATTATGTGGCCTTCATATCATCTCACATTATCAGAAGAAGAGCAAAGGAGAATACAAACAATACAGGAAGGTATTTTGAGAGAGAGAACACATTCAATTAACTTTATGATAGTATGTTATCATAATTATCCTTCTTGTTACTAATTATTAATAATCTCTTAATTGTGCCTAATTTATCAATAATCTTTATAGTAGAAATATGTGTATCAGCAAAAATGCAGTTTTTCTAGGGTTTGGTTCTGTTCATAGTTTTATTGATTATTTAGTGATCTTGTCCTATGGATAAGAGAGGATGCTGAATTATGGTAAAATGTGCTGTACCTCTGTCCGATGTCATAATTCTACATAATGACAAGAAAATGTTATATGATCATACTGACAAAGGAAATAAAAATTATCAATACATGGGGAGCTAACTGATAAGCTACAGTGATCAAGCTGAGTGCTATTATCATCTCATTTATAAGGAATAAAGAGATCTTTAGAAACAAGAAAACACTTCCAAGGTTACCACCTGGTAAAGTTAGCTTGGAATACAATTTACGCATTTTTGGCTTCAAAGTGTGAGCTATTAACTTAGACTTTGGACTTCTTTGGAGAATAATTCTCTGAAGTCTCCAACCTTTTCTCCCCTCAGTGCCTCTCAATGTTGTTTTGTTTTTTTAGATAAAAGAGTGATGAAATTAGTGACCAAATATATGGCATTTCATTGATATACAAATAGAATTTTGTACACTGGAATAGACACTTTGGCAAGGTAAAATCATGACATAGCTGATTGCTACTAAACACTGTGCATGTATCTCTCCATATTTAATTTTGAAACAATGGTCTGGGACCTACTTAAAATAAATTAGTCTTAAAATTACCTGCAAGGTAAAAGCTTGCTGATTTACCCTATTGAAATGCCTTTATGACTTGATCTGTTACTGAGATCATCTTTGTTTTCTGTTCTTGAGTAAACTGGTATTTTTATAATGAAATAACTCTAATACTGATATTTTAATTTACTACTATACTGCTGGCTACTGATATTAACAACACTAATACTGATATTTGTGCTTATGAGGAGCTTAATTACATTTCTAAATTAAGAAATACTTCTCATCTGAATGACTAAAGCATGAAGTTACAGTTTAAAGAAAAAAGTATGCAAATATGTTGAGTATCGTGTGGAAAGTCCTAAAACACTACAAGTGAATCTGTCTCAAATAATGCGGGTTAACTAAACTCAAAAGAGATGCATAGAAATCAAACTTCTAAAGGTTACTTTTTAAGGAGAAATTTGTAGAGTGATGGGATGCATGCACTGCACTTTTGCAGATCGGTGTACTGTCTTTGCACAAATCTACTTGGAAATCCTGAACATAATCATAAGCTGATCTAGGAACATGGTTTAATGTTAGAGAAATCAACTCAGTGATTTTAATGGCTCCCATTCAAGTAACACAGTTTCATGAATGCAACTATACCTGCTATTTCCTGTTCAGGTCATTCATTTTCTTTGCAGAACTGGGCTAGAAAATTCAGTTGAAGCCAGCTCTGCTGGTGTTCTCTATGTAGGCTTATGTTGCTTTCCCTAGTACACACAACAAACATATGCATTCACAGGTATTCAAATTATTAACCTCTACTTGATTGCTTCATAACTTCTAATTAATTAATCTCTTCTGGAAGACATTCCTCTCCTTCAATGTTCCAGTATATAATTCTCCCCTGAGCTACTCAGTATTAGTATTGTGGTTAAATTACTATTGCATATATCTAATATTTATAACCATTTAAGCTAATCCATCTTTCGTATAGCACAGCAAGGATTGAAATTCAAATCCTCTGGTTAGCAAAAGTGATTATGTAACAATTTTATTGCATTGAATTCCATCTTACCTTATACCTTCCAAAAGTTTCATTTCTTTAGATTAATTTTTTTGAAATTTTATTTTACTGGAATGGTAGAACAGAGAGAGACAGGGACAGAAACAGGCAGAGAAACATCTTCCATATGTTGCTTCTCTCCTATAATGCCAATCATAGCTTCACCTGGTCAGACAGCATCAAGGAATGGGCTTCTCTTATTAGTGTGTGTCAGGCCACTAAGTAATAGAGGCATCATCTGCTGCCTCCTAGCGTGTATATTACTAGGAAACTGGATATGGAAGTGGAGCTAGGAGTTGGAACCTAGACACTCAGATATGGCATGCAAGAGTCCCATGGGGCTTTTTATCTGCTAAGTTCACCCTCTTAGTTTTACATCATAGATTTGGCTTATTTTGTTTAAGCTACTATTTTTTCGTGATTATCCTAAGATTATAAATTATGGGCAGAAATTTATTGCAAAGAAATTTATTGCAAAGGATCATTTTTGGTTACTTTAGATCCAGAGTACATATTAGCAACATGACTTAGCACTTCTTGATGTTAACCTTAATCACTTTGAAAAGCCAGTAGTAGTTGTCAGGTTTGTGTTTTTTTTTTCTCCTTTTCATACACATTCTTCGGAAAGAAGTCACTGTGAACATCTAAAGGTGAGAACCTGTTCTCCACCTCTTGAGAGTATCTATAATAATTATTTGTAATTATTCTTCATGAAACATTTTCCCCCAGTACTTTCGGTAAATTAGTTGTATTGGTATGCACTCACTGATATTTGCTTCATATTTTGAGTTATAATCTACATCTGTGTAGTTAATTTATTGAACAATGTATTCATGTTCTTCTATGTTAGGATCTTACTGTAATTCATTTCGCTATCTCTGTGCTATAGTCATTGAATGCATTGTTCATATAATACTTTACATAAGCAGCTTCTTAAGATTAATTAGGATAGTCTGACGCTGCGGCTCACTTGGCTAATCTTCTGCCTGTGGCGCCAGTACCCCGGGTTCTAGTCCCTGTTGGGGTACCAGTTCTGTCCCGGTTGCTCCTCTTCCTCTCCAGCTCTGCTGTAGCCCGGGAAGGCAGTGGAGAATAGCCCAAGTGCTTGGGCCCTGCACCCCTATGGCTGACTAGAAGGAAGCACCTGGCTCCTGGCTTTGGATCGGCCAGCATGCCGGCTGTAGCAGCCATTTGGGAGGTGAACCAATGGCTGTAGCAGCCATTTGGGAGGTGGACCGATGGATGGAAGACCTTTCTCTCTGTCTAATAAAAAAAAAAAATAATTAAGAGGAACAGTTAAAATAATTTTTGATTCAATTAATCCTTCTCTGATGCTCCTCCACTCTCCAAGTAAATGTAAACTTAGACTTATATTATTGTTCTCATTAAGAACTTCTTTTAGAATTTCTTATAGACAGTTCTAGCCTCAATGAATTTGATTAGTTTTGGTTGTTTAAGACTTTATTTTTCTAACTTCTAATTTCATTTTTTATAGAATTCCAGGTTCATGATTATTTTCTTTCAACATTTTGTGTACTCTATTCTGCTGCCATGGTTTATTACAAGAAATTCACTGTAATTGTAATCCCTGTTTCTCCATAGGTGAATTGTTTTTATCCCTTGCCTCTTTTAAAGATTTCATTTTGTCTTTGTTTTTCATAGTTTAGTTATGATATGCCTTGCTGTACATTGGTTGGCCATGATTGGTGGTTTCTGAGCTTTTATCATCTGTAATTTTCTGTCATTTATTTTTAGAAAACCGGTGGTGATTATTACTTGAGACATATATTCCACTCCAGTCTCTTTTGCCTCTCCTTCAGCTATCCTATTTACACATACATTAAACAAGTTGAAATAGAATTTTCCTTGAATGTTCTTTTTTGTTCTGTTTTTAATTATTTTTATTTTCTATTTACATTTAAAATAGAATTCTCCCAGTGACCCATACTCAAGCTCACTTATTTTTTCCTCAATTGCTTCCAATTTTATTAATGAGTCTTCATAGCCATTCAGTATTTTTGCAGTGTTTCTGGTTTCTGGGATACCTTTTGATTCCTTCTTCTAGTTTCTACCTCTATTTACATTATCCACCTGCTTTACTTTTTTCTGTTAAATGCCTTAAGGTAGGGAGTATAATTATTTTAAACTGACTGTCTGAGGCAAGCATTTGGCACAACAGTTTAACCATTGTTTTAAAGACAAGCATTTCTTGGCAGGTGCCGTGGCTCAACAGGCTAATCCTCCGCCTAATGGTGCCAGCACACCGGGTTCTAGTCCCGGTCGGGGCGCCGGATTCTGTCCCGGTTGCCCCTCTTCCAGGCCAGCTCTCTACTGTGGCCAGGGAGTGCAGTGGAGGATGGCCCAACTGCTTGGGCCCTGCACCCCATGGGAGACCAGGAGAAGCACCGAAACCCCATGGGAGACCAGGAGAAGCACCTGGCTCCTGCCTTCAGGTCAGCGCAGTACGCCGGCCACAGCACGCCAGCCGCGGCGGCCATTGGAGGGTGAACCAATGGCAAAGGAAGATCTTTCTCTCTCTCTCTCTCTCTCTCACTGTCCTCCCTGCCTGTCAAAAAATAAATAAATAAAATAAAGACAAGCATCTCACTTCAGAGTGCCTGAGTATGAGACCCTAATCCTACTCCCAGTCGGATCTCCCCTGCTAATGCACACCCTTGGAGGCGGTAGCTGATGGCTCATATGCACGGGTGCCTGACACCCACATGACAGACCCAGATTAAATTCAGGCATCACATTTGGCCTGGCCCAATCCTGGCTATTGCAGGCACTTGAGGAGTTAACCATCTGGCAGATAATTCTCTCCTCTCGCTCTTGCTCTCCCCTCTCCTTTATAAATAAAATGAGAGTAAATTAATACAAATGGATTCTTCATCTGCATCACATATGAATCTGGTTCTGATGTTTGCTTTTTATTTCCAAACCAATTTTTTTTTCTTGCCCTCTAACAAAGTTTGTAAATAGTAGGAACTGAGGTAAGCCGGTTTCTTCCTTGAGATTTTGTTACTTTGGCTGGGAGTTTGGCTGTGTTTATTTTTGTTGTCAGTGCCAGATTCTTCAAGTCTCTCTAGCCTTTTTATTATTTTTGTTCTTGTACTCTCTGTGGGCCTCACTGGGTATCTTCCTTGGATCTGTGTATTGTGAATCTTTCAGCTGTAATGGCTTGTTATGAAATCAGTATCCTTTTGTTGGGGTGATAAACAACAGAAGAGGAAATTGATTCTCCAATATCATGATAATATCATGACTAACTCTCAGTCACTTGCTGAGCCTGTGTGTTATCTCCAGAAGTGTTCTTGGCTTCTTGACCCTAATACCCCTTAGGTGAAGGGCTGGCAGGGACCGTCTTTTAGCAAACACCCCAGCTCCATCTCAGACAACACTCTGGTAAAATCTTTTCTAGTATAGCTGTTATTGTACAGTATACTCTGGGCTTACTTCCAAATGCTTATTTTTCCTTTTTTTCTCTCATTCCACCAAAGCCAAAAAGCCACTATTCTTATAGATATCCCCCACCCCATGACTTTAGATCCTTGGACTTTGTCTCCATCTGTTTTGGACTTAGCTGCAATTTGTTAAAAGTGCTTTTTAAGGATCGGTACCAATTGATGGCTTCCAGTGGTTTTTCTCTTTTTTGGGTCTGAGGAAAATCGTTGATTTTCACCTTGTTCAACATTTTTCTTACTGTTAGGATGAGAATGATGACTGCCGAATCTTTATGTCAGAGCTGAAAATGCAAGTCCTGAGTTTACTTTTACTATCTATAAATACTGCCTTCAAATAAGTTAATATTTAGAAAATGTTACAACTCATGGAATATCACTGAATTTTTCCATTTGTTTTTTCATATATAAGATAAAATTTAGTTTTCCAAGTAGTAAGGTCATCCACTACACTTCTGATTATACAATAGTTTCTTCTCTTGTTAAAGGTGTCAGAAGAACTTATCTTCATTTTCCGTTGTTGATGTATCTTTCACATGTATTATGATTTTATTATCATGGAGCTGAAACCATGGTAGACATGAAGTCTGACAACTGAAAACAAATGAGAAGTCTGACAACTGAGAACAAAACTCTGTCTAAAATTCTGATAATACTATATGTTCCTGTTTTCATTCTTTTGAATTAAAGATTACATTAAAAACAGGATAAAATACAGTGCTATTGAACAAATTAAAAAAAAAAATGGATCCAGAAGAAATATCAGAATTCAAAGTAAACCATCTCTTCTAAGCATGATGTGGTACAAAAAATCCCCAGCAGAAAAATCAGAGATATCAGTCTTGCTGTGAACTTGCTTCGGTTTACAGATCTATCATTCAAGTTCTCAAGAGCTGAATGGGTGGTATGGTTTCATTTAACTATAATGCTATTTCTGCTTCTACTTTGTTTTGCGTTGTCTTTTTTTTTTTTTTAACTTACCCAAGCACAGATTTGTTGCTCTAAATTGCATCTTCAGAGAATGTTGAAAATGAATAGGGCCTTGTTATAAGGAATAAAATGCCTTTTTGGATGTGTTTATAAAACTCATGTAAAGTCAGACAAGAGAAGAGTTAAGAGAATGGGATCATACCTCAAGTAAAACAGCATACATCAAGAAACAAGTCCTACATGGTTTGAAAGGGGAAAAGTCTGTAGTTTTTATTGAATTCACTGTGTGCAAAAATGTTAAAAATATATTAAATGCAGAAGTAGGTAAACATGCTTACAAAAAAATCAATATATATGATTTTTAGTTCTAAGATAAATCCTACTTTTTATTTAGCCCTGTTAATTCACTGCAATTTTTCTACTTTTTTAATAAATTATTTTTGTAGTTTGTAACAATAGAAATTCTCTCTGAATTTGTATTCTAGAATGGTGACATTCATACTTATAGAGAATCATGAAGATCTATACTACAAATGAAAAGCAGGAATTTAGCGTGGTGAACTTATTCAGGATCACTACTGTAGATTGTTGAATAGAGTGAGCATGGTCTTTCAAAGTGATTTGGTTTAAAATAACTTTGATGTCACCAATAGTGTAAAGTCTTAGATAAATTCTATCATCTTGTATGTACATTTTAAAATTTTAAATACTGTCATTTGAAGCTTGTTAGGATGATTAATGAGATTATTTATGAAAGCCACCTAGACAGGTTTTGGCACCTAGGAATAAAAAGTACATGACTGAATATTGTAATAGCGACAATGATGATCATGCTACCTTTTGTTCAAAAAATTTTATTAATTTAAGCATTAAGCTTAGTTTTGTCTCTGTCTCTAGAGAGTGGACAAACTCAAGTAAAAATTTTTGTGAAATTAAAAATATAGTTGCAGAAAAATAATGTCAGAATTTAAAAGTTTCTACTTTTCTTAATGTGCATAATCAGTGAAACCATTTAAATATTATGCCATGATTTTGAAATTTTGGAGCTGAGAGATTATTTATTTTAGCATTATTCTGATGATTAAATATGAGGACATTCTTCATTTGCCCATACAAAAATATTATTGAGCATTCATCTACATACTTGGAGTACATTAATAGTAAATAAATGAATGGTTGGTGAACAAAGTGGATAAGTAAACAAATATCCATACACTGACTCTCAAATAACTTATATGCTAGAGAAGTAGAGAGAAATAAAAACAATTTGGAAGTAGATTTTTTTTATTTCTCATGGTTGCAGAGTTTGAATACTAAACCTAGATTTTACTATTTTAAAGGAATGTTCAGAAATAATTTAATGCAACATTCTCAAATTTTCCATTTGTTTTTTTTCTAATAACTGCTATTCCTTTTCCCCTAGTTAGTTCAAATATACTAACTAAATGATCTGAGAGTAAAATTTATCATATTTGAAAGATTTCATAGCAAATTTTACAAACTAAGATTCTTCAATGCTGATGTATGGTCATACTCTGAGGGCAGTCTCAGAGATCTGTCTGAGGATTATGAATAAAACAGTAATGATAGATAGAAAAGCTCCACAAAAGCCACAGCGTAAATCAGGACTTATTCATTCTAGATTGTTGAAGAAAGATTGTTTCATTAATGCATCTCTGAATTTACATGTATGATATCAGATGACCAATACTTTACACTCAATCCATTTTCAGAAAACTTACTGGTTAAAGGATGTTACTAAATCAAATAGTGATACAGTGGAGAGATGAGACCAGTAGTACAGATCTGTGCTTCTAGGTTTCTGCTGCATTTTTAAAAAATATTCTAGCTTTACAAGTTCTCAGTGTTGTGGAAACAAACAAAAAGCCCAAAAACAAACAAAATTCACACAATGGTTTTCACTGATTTTGAGTACACACTTCTGACTCATTAGTTGCCTTAGCTGGTTACACTTAGTTCAATAGTGTGTCACCAGAAGTAAATGCTGCATAAATCCAGCTGCTCACTTTCCATGTCTTGATAGTTTTTTCCATCGTTTTCCCATCTCTTTTTATTGGAAGAACACAGGCATCTTATTATATGTGTCAGTCACGAAGAAGCCAGATGGTACTACAATTTGTACTAACATCCTCATACTCCTTAAGTTTCTGTTTTCCTTCTTTGTGTGTTACTCGGTGTATTCTTAGTGTGCTTCCTGGGGTTCTTGTGTTTAACTAGAAATTTACTCCTTTACTTCATAGGAATATGAAACATAAAAGGATGGTTATGAAAACTGTGTAGAATATAAAGTGTCACTTAAATACTTCATAACGATTAATTCTATAGCTAAGAGAAATAAAAGAGGACTTTAAGCACACACTTCCAAGTGAATTATCTTTTCTTTCCAGAGTTTCTAAATAGATGGCACCTTTGAATTCCTGTTAGGTTGGAGAGAAATAAAACCATCAGGAAATGTCAATGTAAAATTGATAGTATAAGCAGTAACAAGCAAGAAAGCAGCTACAGTGAGAACACATCACTACCTAAGTTGAATACAATTATGAAATCTATATCAGTTTTTTCAAAATAAGCAAGAAACATTTTCACTTAAATATTCTTATGTTTATATGTTTTGAAAAGCTAAAGCTACTGTATTGAAGAGTGATAAATGACATAATAGTTGAAAATAGTCCATGAGAAATATTTGTAATATAAGTAAGATGAGAAATCATAGGGAATAAGACACACAGAGATTTTCCTAGCCTTTGAGAGTTTGCAACCAAAATCAGAGCACTGTGGACTAGTTCACTTACTTTTGGAGTCTTTTAGGACTGTTAGAAAGTCAAAGAAAATCTTGACAAAATAAGTTTGCATAGGTCGTAATACAATTTCCATGTTAAATAAAAAGCCATATTAATTAAAAATATGTGGTAATTATATAAACTCTTTTGTGCCTTCCAGGAAACTTGATTTTTACATAGGTTCTGTTTGAATATTCTGTCATTGTCAATATAGCAAAAATATTAAGTCATCAATCTAGTTACATATTCAGTGAATAAATATGGTTAATATCTCAGGTGACACAAACCTAGAAATTTCTTTAATAAAATAAAATCAGTGGACTATCTCTTTTATCCTTCTATCCTTTTGATTGAAAGAGGAGACAAAACAACTTCTCTTCTTTTTAAAGTTCAATTCAAGGAGCATTTCCTAAACCATTGTACATTGTCATTCGAGATCTCTAAGTTTGGTCTGTATTTATACTACAGAAAAGGTGTGTGTCCTGTATACTAACAGTAATGTGACTAATGAGACAAATAAAGGGAAAAAAAGGAAATTAATACTTAATGGATGGTTTAATTAGTTGACAGCAGCTTTTATAGTAAATAAGATTAGATCTTATTTTTTTTTATGATCATTTAAATAAATATTACTCTATCATATTTCTTTGGCAATAGCATTTGTTTTAATAGACAAATTTAATGGATTGCTATAACTGTCTTATTTGGTACTTTCAGAATAATAAGGCAAATTTTAAGACCCAGAAAAATAAAAAGAATTCATTAAAATATTTCTTCCTCCTTCCTATATCAAGTGATAAAGGAAGTGATTTAGGATCATAGAAGGAATAGACATAAAGTTGGGGTCCTAATTTACCTCCCAGTTTTATTTCAACTTAGTTCTTCACTGCTACAAGGCATAAAAGTTACTGAATTTTACTACATTCACCTCACGCTGGTTTCCTATCAAACAGAATATCAGTGGAACACTTCTGCTGAGCTCTCTACATGAAATTGTCCTTTTGTACATCTCATAATCGGCAGCGATGTGGCCAAGCATCTGGTGGTGACAAGCAGACGTCTTTGATTTATTGGCTAATATCACTGCTTGTTAGTGGATGGTTGAGCAGGAGACTAAAGGAGCATAAAATCAGAGAGAATAAATTATGAAGGCATCGAACTGTGCCATTATAAACCCTTCCTTGTCAAGCTGTGACATCTCCTAGGAAATGGAGGGTGACAGCAGCGTTCATTCTTCAAAGGGCTGATACCTTCCACTTGTGATCCTGACCATAAATGAATAAGTAAATAAATAAATAAATAAATAAAACAAGCAAACCATGTAAGCAACTCAGAGCTCAAGTAGGAAGCACCTACCCCTCAAGAGAGCACTTGGGTTCTAGTTTTCTCCCATCTGAAAGCAGAGCAGAGTAACACTGGCTTCAATTAGGACATTCTAGAAGAACCCCAGGATTTGAACTGTCTCAGCCATGTGTGCTAGAATCTGAAAGATTCAGTAGGTGGACTTACTCCACATTGCTGTGCTCTTTAGTCACCAAGCAAAGGTTATTCTTTGGTTACCTTTGAATTGTTATGCAAATATTATTTTAGTGTGTTACTTTAATGGATACATTCATACTACAGATATCTGCCTAGCAAATGATTTTATGGTGATCTAACATTAGTTGGTACTTGCTAAAATAATGGTCCAGAGTAACTCAAAATTTTTGACTGCTTTTTAAGTTTAATCTACTGAAGTTTTTGAAACAGTTAGAAAGCAAAGATTTATTAAAAGCACACAATAGTTGAAAATTATGCCATATAGTGGACAGCATATATATCTGAGACCTTTAAGTTACTTTTTAGAATTTTGTCTTCTGACATACGGCAATATTTTTGAAAAGAGATTTCTTTAGAATATAACATTTATATTGAGAATTGAATATCTTATAAACTATATAATTTAAGTAACATAGAGAAAAGACAGACTAAGTGAATGTATTCCTTATTTCCACAGATGCCATTCCAGCTGTGTACTTTCATAAATTCTTTTTGAGAGCCACCAAAGGAAAACATTTGAGTTGATGTTAAGCAAATTAGTTACAGGGAAATGACAAAGGAAAGATACTCTAAGACAAGGTTTAGCACTGTCACTGTGTCCAGGGGACTCTAAGAAAATGGCTATTGATCTAGAAAGACGTGTGAGAAGGAATGTTTGGAGGGAAGACTACCAAAAGATGTTGGACACCAATTATGAAAGGAGGTTGCCATGAAATACACTGAATATTTAGTAGTTGACATTCTATCCTTTTAATCCTTATTACTAATTACAAAGTAGCATATATACAGAAACATACAGTAATTTAAAAATTAAAAATAAGTTTTAAAAGAAAAAAAGTGAAAAATAATAGCATTAAAATGAATCCAAGAATAAAGCTAATACTTATATATAAACCATGAACTTCAGTGACCTCAAGATCATGATTTTGCTGAAAATTTTTTGTTGGATCATCCTATTTCTTCAAGTGGAGTCATTGGTTTACTTCCATTTAGCTCCAGGATATTCTCAAAAATATTTATAAATTTATTGAAAAATGATAATCTTTCTTTTTTTGTCTATACCTTGACATTTTTTCTTAAGTTCTGGAATATATTCCTTTCTCTTTTTTTTTCTATTTTTTGTTTCCTTTTTTTAAAAAAAAAAATTTAATTTATTTATTTGGAGAGGTAGAGATATGACAGTGATAGGGAGACACAGAGAGAAAGGTCTTCCATCCTCTGGTTCACTCCCCAAATGGCCTCCACAGCCGGAGCTGGGCCAATCCAAAGCCAGAGACAGGAGCTTCCCCTGGGTCTCCTATATGGGTGAAAGGGCCCAAATACTTTGGCCGTCTTCTACTGCTTTCCCAGGCTGTAGCAGAGAGGTGGACTGAAGAGGGCTAGAACTGGTGCCCATATGCGCTGTTGACACTGCAGGCCCAAACTGTAGCCCAATGGGTCACAGTACTGACTCCCAGCATATATTCCTTTCCTAACAAAGCAACATAATATGGTTAGATAGCATGTGGAAAACTCACTTTTGAATGCTACTACTAAAAGTAGTCATCTTCAACAAAAGCTGAAATAGGTTACAAGGGTGGTCTTTCTAACTTCTGATTGAATGAAAAGTGTGCATTAAAATCCCGTGGTTAGAAATCACAAAGAATGAGGTTTCACGTGATCCAAAAGTCACAGGTACAAAGTACAAATTCTCCAAACTGCAGGTACAGCCTTAGAACAGAGCTGCTGCTCACGTGACTCCATTTTGTAGCTTGATCCAGAGGAAGTAGAGGGTAGCACTTTTTCTTTCTGTGTGCTGGATAATAATTTCTTAACATAGGCCAAGAAAAGCAACTCTTCAAATAATATGACACATTAGAGTCTGGGATCTCATTGTTCTGCTCCTGTATCAAACAAGGGATAACTTGGAATATTGTGAGGATAAACGTCCCCAAATGTATCTAATTTAAGAGAATTTTGACTTTTATTTGTTTTCAAGTGGCAGCCGTAACTACCATGGTATGTACACTGCAGTAAAAAGAAATCTAGAGTACCATAAGCTAGTAGACAATAATGAAGGGAAAATAACAAAAGAAAAAAAAATGGAGTCATAAAACATGGGCTGGAGTCTTGGCTCCATCTTGAATTTGCCTCCTAATAGCTAGTACGACTATACTTCTCTGAATCCCAGTAATCCAGTAATCCCAGTAATATTAGCATTTTGGTGTTATTGTCTTCCCAAATAACCCAGTGTCTAAAATGAAGTATCAGTTGTAAAGCTCTATTTGAGTTCTTATTTTTTTCAATAAAATCTTTTCTCTGGAGAGTCCATGGATAATGGTGGGCTATATCCAGTTCTCCAGATAGCTTCCACGATGATTTATAGGATTGCATTTCTACTCCCCAGTGATTGTTTTCATCTTATTTTCACAGCTAGATTAATTATTCACTTCATGGGATTTATTTTTAAGAAGTGTCCTTTTCTTATCTTGGAACATAATCATTAGACTCAAAATGTTTTGGCTTGGGGATAACTTAGATAATTCATTTTATGATTTTATTGTTATATATATATATATGCATTAATACTACTGGATCATAAACAGTTTTAGTCATTGATTTGATTGCTATTCAAAGAACTAATTTAAAATTATTTAGATATATCCATATAAACATGTACATAGACATGATATATTTAAAATATTTAAATGGTTAACTTATAAACTTTCCATTTTACAATTATTTATGATACAGATTTATGTATAATATTATTTCTCAAGTATACATGCCGGAATGCCAACCAGTCTCCTAAGTTTTTGATATATACTATCTTAAATAGGCTTCATAAAATATGAGGGGGCTTCAACAATTTAGTGTAGAAATGGAATTATGAGATAATATTTATTGTCACAGAACATTTTGAAGCCCATCATGAAACACAGATATAATAATTTCAGTAGCTCAAAACCATGACATATCTGCTTAACAAGCAGAAGAGCTCACAAAGTCTGTTTTTTCATTTCATTTGGTTTTTATTAAGTATAGCGTGCTTTCTTCCAACAATGACTTGAATAAATGAAGGATGCTAAAGGTATAAAATCATGCTATTCCAGTGTGCCTATAATTGGACTTTTAAAAGGAGGCAGTGCATGTGTGTCTTGAATTGAGCTGAGACTCTCCTGATTTCTGGTGATTCTCAATTGAAATATTGCTTTGTTCCTAGTCCTTCCT
This sequence comes from Lepus europaeus, assembly GCF_033115175.1. Taxonomy (NCBI): domain Eukaryota; kingdom Metazoa; phylum Chordata; class Mammalia; order Lagomorpha; family Leporidae; genus Lepus; species Lepus europaeus. The sequence goes on along the minus strand of NC_084830.1, from coordinate 115,762,838 downwards.
CTCTCATAAATATTTTGTTTTGGTTTTTCAAGTAAGTCCAAAATACATGTAAATAATTCGTATATTAGGTGTTATCTAGTCTTCCCTATAATATGTGCTGATATCTTTTACGTGAAAAGGAAAAATTTACCTACAATATATCTTAACATTTAAGAGCATGCTTAACATTTTCATATGTAGTAAGAGAACATCAGAAATACATACCTTCAAATAACATGATGCTTTGCATTGAAAAAAGCAGCAAGATGACACAACTTTCTATTAATGTTAACTTCTTTGGTTTGAGGTATCATTGCAATTAAAACATTACTGAGGTGAATTCTCAGTGGCTCAGCATTAGACACTTCTTATACACTTGAGTGGGTACAAGTGTAGCCATGTGCAACCACATGTGGTAAATCTGTCAGAAATAACAGCAGGGGCTCTGATAAGAGTTCTCCATCAGTAAACCTGCTTGAAAGCTCAAGGTCTTTGAATTGTTATCACAAGCAACATCTAATAGTGAGGCCAGTATTAAAGATCTGTTGATAAGTCCTCAGTGTGAATTTTCTTAACCTTAAATAGGTTTATTCTGTTTTCATCATTTTGGGTTTTGTTGGAGTTTAAACCTAAGCATTGCCGTTGTCAGGATTTAAGTGTTTTTCCCCTCTTGATGAAAGACAGCAGGAAACTATTTTCCAATAAAGAGTGTGTTTTCTGAAACTAAGAAAAATAGTTAATGGCTTTCCTATATTCCCATCCATGTTAGAGAGCTATAACATAGAATGTCATATTTGGAAGATTAAGCAATTAAGTTCAAGTTCCTGATGGCAGGCTTCTCATCCTTTCCTAACCTAAGCATAAACTGGTGTCTACTGCAACCGGATTGGCCTGCTAACAGCAGTTTACCTATGTCTTGTAGATAATGCCTCTGCTTTTTTGCAGACTACTGAACTTGGCTCTCCACATTCCATAACTACCAATGATATATCCTCGCCATGATTTCAACCTAATTGATATCAGTATGCCCTTGAGAACCAATTACTTGAAGTTATTTATTCACATGTTTTCCTAAGGTCTAAGATCATAGACATTTTCTGCAATTTTGAGCAAAGGTAATGCGTCCTCACTGACTAACTTTATGGTTTTAAAGCATTAACTATCATATTCAAATTAAGTGTGCATGCTAAGATTCTTTTCTGGTAGCCATCCAATATGCCACCAATTTATACCCTTATATTTGCTTTTGCTTGCTTTAAATAAAATACTGAGAGGAGTTCCTTGAGAAAGAAAAGGTTTACTTTAGCTTACAATTTGAAGGTTCACAGTTCAGAATTGGGGTGCCCCATTAATCTAACATCTGGTAGAAGCTAGCTGTGGTGGAACAGTTGCACAGGAACAATTGTGTTGAGCCCAGAGGCAGGTGGTAACAGTTTACTCAGTGTATGTAACCAATCATCTCACAAAACTGCCATCTAAGGGCATGCCCACAGTGACCAAAGACCTCACACCAAGTAAACCTCTTAGATGTCCATGTCTTTCATAAACGAATCATTAACTTAAGACTTTAGGATTAAAATGTTTCCTTGAGTTTTGGGAGTCAAATCCTGTTCAATCCATGCAATTCCTACCAAATCTTTAAGTAGTGGGCATTTTAAAAACTTAATGATTTGGAAGGCATACTATGGATTGAACACGATTTGACTCCCAAAACTTGTTTACTTATTTATTTGAAGGGCAGAGTGACAGAGACTAAGGTACAGAGATGTATCTTCTCTTCTCTGATTCGCTCTTCAAATGCCTACTGTTGCCTGGGTTGGGCCAGGCTGCAGCCAGGCATTAGCAACTCCATATGGGTCTTCCAGATGGATGGCAGGGACCCAGGTACATGAACCGTCATCTGCAGCTTCCCAAGGTAACTTACTATGAAGCTGAATCAGAAGCCAATGCAAGACTTCATCCCAGGTACTCCAGAATGGAATGTGGGCATCCCAAGCAGTGGATCCCTGTTGTGTGATAATGTATCCTCACACTCGCATTCTTTCATATAATTTTAAATTAGCTTTTGCTATATAACTCGATAATCTTTGTATTAGTATGTGTGTGAATTTAGTGTTGTATCTCTTTTAGTACTTTTTCTGCTACAGCTTATGTCATGTTGCAAATGAAAAAGGTTCTGGGGTCAAGAAAGGTAAAATAAATTAGTGAAGCATGCATGTGTTTGAAAAGCTACAGAGCTAGCCTGAACTTGAATGGCAAGAGACCCAAGGCCCAGATGTTGAGAACTAATGGAGAGGGATAGTGCCCAGTTTTTTCAGCTCTGGGGGATTCTAATCATGTGATGACACAATTCAAATTAGCCTTGTGTTTCAATGTTATTTATAGAGAATCTGAAAATCTTCATTTATGTATAACATTTCACAACTTTTTCCTTGTTGGCAAATAGTCTTCAGAACAAGCATAACATACCTGTTGGTAGACCTAATTCTGAGGACATTACTTGAAAGTTCAATATTTCATGCATCTGAAGAGAGATCCCAGAATTGAAAGAATAATGAAAAACAGTCAAGAGTTATATAGTCATATAATGATACCGTATTTGGTTGTTAATATTAAACATAACAAAGCATATGGTAGTAAAATGCTGTTTCAAGAATTTTCCAATCTGGATGATATCTAAGTGCAATTCATAAATTCATAAATATTTTCTATGCCATGTTTGCTTTTCCAGTCTTAGATGAATAAAGAATTTGAAATGAGAGTAAGGAAAGGATAGGATTTGGGATTACATGAGACTACATTTCATTTGGATTTATCACTTATTATTTGAGTAATATTACCTTAGCCAATTGATCTTTCAGACTTTAGGTGTTTTGTTGTTCTGGAGTAAATGAACATTTGGGTCAAAATGGATTATGGAGTCCATTAAAACAGTAAACCATTAAAACTATGGGTGCAGTTTTGGAACCCATTTGCAAAATTAGTGACCTTCAAAACTAATGTTTCTAAAATGTCTGAACTTGGGAAGTTACATTAAAGTCATGAAAGATCTGGTATTTTGTGACTTGAAGATTTCATAGGATTAAAATGGGATTGATATGTTATTATATCACTTTAGAGTTGTAATAAAAAAAAACTTCACAGTTGAAAACAGATGGAAATAATATTATTTACATTTTCACTATGCATAGCATTTTTTGATTTTCTCTTTAAAATGTGGTATGGACAATGCATAGTAGATGGAGTGTCTCCAGTTTTAATCGCTTCACTTTTCATTTGAAAAGTAATTCATCATGAGAAGTCAGTGGGGTATAGAGAGCACTAATTGCAGCAAAATATCAAGGACAGTTTTCCTCTGTCTTAATTAAACATTAATGAGTAAAGTTATTTGCAAATGCATGCTGCAGGGATGGACTTGTCTATCTACGTTTAGTAAATACTGACACTAGATGTCAAAATAAAGCACCTTAATTGATTTATACAGGAATAGTTTAAAAAGATTGCACCTGCCTTGACACTTCCCTGGGTTTTTATGGAGTAGTTTCAGATAAATTATTTATAGAGAAACTTTTCCTGACCTGTCCTAATTACAGGAATGATTGTTTCCAAACTAATCAATTTGGCATAAATTCCACATTTCTTTTGTCACTTTTGCTATTAACTTAATGATTTTTACAGTAAATGCTGAGGAATCAGTTTTCTTTATATTTCCAGAAAGAATATGTAAGCAAGTCACTTTTTCCTTGCTTTTTGGAAATGTTTTGTAAGATTTCAGAAGGTATTTTCCTTCTTTTAAATTTAAGATTTATTTATTTATTTATTTGAAAGTCAAAGTAACAGAGAGAGAGAGACATAGAGACAGATCTTTTAACTGCTGGTTCACCCAGAATGGCTGCAACAGCCAGGATTGGCCCAGGCTGAAGTCAGGAGCTTCATCTGGGTCTCCCCCATGAGTGGCAGGGGCCCAACCACTTGGACCATCTTCGGCAGGTTTCCCAGGTCATTAGCAGAGAGCTGGACTGGAAATGGAACAGCTGGAACACGAACTGGTATCCATAAGGCGTGCCACTTAACCAGTGGCAGTTTTACCCACTAGGCCACAACACCCACCCCTCTGTCCTTTTATAACTTAATAAGTTTGTGATATTGTATCCATGCTTTAATACAGTGTATTCATGTTTGGTCATCTCATTTATCTAAACTTGGAAAACATTTAAAAACTTAATGAGTGCATTAAACTCAAACTTCAAATTTTAAAATAATTCTTTAAATACCATTGCCATTGATTAATTTCTTGTGAATGAATTAAATTAAAACACTAAGAATGAGCATAAAACAAAAACTTTTTGCCTCTCAAGTTTTCTGCAGATATCAGAAATGAGTGTTGTTGCCTGATATCCTCTGTAGATTAAACCAAATGCGATTATTTTACCAGATTGCCTCAGACATTCCTCTCACTGATTCCACAGTAATATTTATTTTGATAGGTATAATTAAGTAATAATTTTGAAACTGTAAAAATTATAATTAATATTTGAAATGATTAGGCATATATTACATTAAGTGCTTCTCATTTCATACATAAAGAGAAGCTACCAATCACGCAATATCAGTCTGACAACAAATTTTCAGAGTAGCAATAGAGCAATTTTAAGCAAATTACAAAAACAGTGCACATGCTGTTTAAAAATATCAGTATGGTGGCATATATTGTTTTTTAAAGAGGAGGAGAAATGAAAAACAAAGTCCCTGATGTGTCTTAGAATGGCATATAAACTGTTCTCAGAGAGTAGTGTTAGATTTCACCGAGTTCTCCTGAAACTCCCAGTTTCCCAAACCATATGGCTTGGTGCGGATAAAATTGGCTTATGGCAAATAGTGTAAACACACTTCACATTTTTCCACCTGTGAAACTACTGAAGTGTTATGGTTTAAGGTTATTAGAACCAGGTTTTCACTGGATCTTTATTTTCAGACTCATTTTGTCCTTCTGGAAAACTTCATTACCACATTTGAAAATAATCAGCTGGCCCCTGTCTGCGTGTTATAAAGCTCAAGATTCAGAAGAATTTCACTTTCAGTTTGAGATTCAGATTAACATAAGAGATATTTTCTATGTGATATTTTGAAAAAAAAAAAAAAAACCTGTTTTTAAAGAAGCCAAGGGAATTGAGGATATCCCTTCAATATATATCCTCAATTTGTGGAAGTCACACAAAAGCAATACGAATACATAAAATCAACCTTTCTTTGTTAAAAAATAGGAGCTATCTGAAAGCATAAAGCATAAAAAACAAGAGTTAGGCATTCTGAAAAAGTAATGGTCATATTGTTTTTACCTGGTGAAAGAATATTGTTTACTACAGATAACAAAAAGAAAGCCACCTTAACACAATTTTAAGTCCTGATAGATCCTCAGAGAAGCAGCCATTTCTAATTTAGATCAATGAGACTGAGATTCACAGGTTGGTGATAGAAGCTTGACTGGACTGTTTCTGTTTCAGGAATAAGTATAGAAGGTGTAGAGCTGAACCACAAACCACTGCCATAGCATTTATTGTAGCAAAGTCTGTTGGTGGCCTGGTGAGCCATCTACACATAGATAGTGAAAAGGTTTCACGTCCATCGTTGGTAATAAGGAAGTTTACTGCTTGACTGGAACATGAAAATAGCCCATCTCTCTCATATGTAAAAATGAGTAATTGAAAAGGAACCTCCATGAATTCTATGCAGAACTTAGCAAGAAATTAGGAAAGGTCTGAGAGATGGAAGTGAGAGAGGGAAGTAGATAGGGAGAGGGAAGACAAAAAAAAAATCTGAAATAAAAGTATATAACCTCATTTAATGCAACAAACAGAACCAAACATAGCCATCTCATCATAGTGGTGGTTCTAGTGCACTGACTGTTAGCTATAATGGTGTATTGAATTCCACATCCACTAGGATCTGTCTCTGAATTTCCTATTCTGCTCTACTTATTGTCCTATCCAAGTACCAATCTCAGAGTGTTTTAATTATGGACATTTTAAAATGACTGTGTTTGGTTATTTCAGAATGATTGCCCTCTACCAAATACACAGCCACGCATGTACACACAAACACATATTATTTCATTTAAGACTTAGAATAAACTTTTGAAGCTTTGGAAAAATTAAATAGCATTATTATTAGGATCATAGTGAAGTTATAAATTGTGTTAGTGAATATTAAAAGTTCTAGGGAGACAAGTCTTTCTCTGCATGATCTAAGTAACACTTCATTTGTTGAGTCTATGTTTTTTTTTAAATTGCAATGTCCCCTGTGTACTGTTTTATTGTCTTTATAATAACTTCAAACACTACTGATTTCTTCATATTTTAGGTCCTGCCATTTTATGAAATGTTTAAGTTATTTTATTGCCACTTTTGAAATTCCCATGTATACAGTTAGGTCATCAGCAAATAAATACTCTAACTCATACCTGCTGTGTGTGTATTCATGTGTATGTGTCTATATGGGTGTGTGTGTATGTGTGTGTGTGTTTTAAAATCTATTGAACATATATGAACTATTATTTGGCCATAAAAAAGGAAATTTTTCTATTTGGGATAAAAGTGTTTTAGTCTAATTTTATTCTTCATATGAATACATATTAGAAACTCTCCTTTTTTAAACAGAAACTGCAGTTTTGACATATTCTGTCAAGTATAGTCAATGTCAGCAAGCAATATTTATAGAAATTATTTAATTTTTAAAATATATTTGCATAGAGTTTCTCATAATATTTATTTTGTAAAGTTTTTTATGCTTTGATAAATATTATTCCTTCTCTTTGAGGTGCCTATGCTTTATTTCTTTTTTTATTAACAGTGATCAGATATTTAATTTTATTTCAGGGGTCTCTGTCTAAAGAGTCATGTTCTAATTTATTAGCTTCAATATATTCCACTTTCTCACTAATTTTTTTCTGTTTTATTATCACTAATAATTTCCTTCTCTTCACATTGAGTTTATTGATGTGTTTTCTGGATGTATGAGTTGCCTTTTTAAATAACTTTTTTTGTGTCTCAATCTTTTCAGAGAGTAACAAATGCTGGCAAGGTTATAAAGAAGATAACTTACATGGTATTGGTTAGAATATAAATTAAAAAAAACTAGAAATGGAGCTGCCATATGATTCAGCAATCCCATTATTGTTTTTATACTCAAAAGCAATCTACTCCACCAGTTCTGTTAACAATAGCTGAAATAGGGAATCAATTGATATGTCCATAATCAGGTAGTAGATAAAGATAATATAATTTGCATATACAGTGGAATATTATTCAACCATAAAAAAGAATGAAATCCTGTCATTTGCTGCAAAATGGATGGAACTGGATGATATCAGTTTGAATGAAATGAACCAGACAGAAAAACAAATACCACATGTTATTTGCATATAGATTAAATTAAATAGAAAAAACTAGTCTGAATATGGAATGTTTATTACTAGAAGCTAGGATTGGTGGAAAGTATAAAAAGAGTTTGGATAAAAAACAGGAGAAATTGAGTGTGGTCTATAAATTGTGAGCACTATACTAATATGAGATTGTAATAAGGAAAATTGGTTGGGGGTATATGGGTATTACCACTTCACAGTTTTCATTTTATAAATGTAAAATTAATAACTTAAAACACAAAGATAAAAATGTTCATGTGGTAAAACTTGTTATTTGTTTTATTGCATTTAAAATTTTGATAATTTCATCACAGTCCAAATGTACGGTTGATATAATTTTTATATTTAAAAGCTTATTACTGCCTTCTTTATGGTCTAACATAATACCAGTTTGTAATAATAGTATGTGTACCCATGAAAAGCAGAATACTTCCATATTTCTAGTTTTCAACTTAAATGTGTATTTATAAAATAGCATGATTCATAATACTGTTTAGGCCTTTTATATCCTATGAAATTTTTCCATGATTTGACTTAAGAAACTGATATTAAGGTCTCCATTTATTAGCCTATTTCAACTTAGTTTCTCTATTTCAACTTAGTTCTCTAGCAATTTTTGCTTTAGGGTAGTTATTGCTATAATATTGGTATGCATAGATATTAATAACTTGCAATGTATTTTATTCTATTATATTTTTCTATTATTAAATTGAAAATTATCAGATATTATTATTAACTCCACGTTTGCGATTTACATGGTATATCATTGTTCATCCTTCAGTTTTTTTTCAAAGACAATGTAATTTTATAACACATTTCTATACCAGAAGAATTAACAGTATTTATAATATTTCCCTCAGCTTCCCCCAGCTTTATTAAAGAATAATTATAAAATGAAAATTAAATATATTTAAGATGTACAGCATAATGGTTTGATATATGTATACATTGTGAAATGCTTACTGAAGTCAAGTTAATTAAAACATCCATCACCTCATATCGTTACTTTTCTGGGTGTAAGAATACTTAAAACGTACTCTTTTAAGGAATTTCAATAAACCATATAGCATTATTAACTATAGCTACCACAGTACAATAGAGTCACATAAATTATTCATCTTACAACTGAAAGTGTGTACTCTTTGATCAACATCACCTATTCCCCCACCTCTCTCTTCAGCCGCTGGCAACCACTGTTCTGATCTTTCTTCGTGAGTTCTACATTTTGATTCTGTACATAAGTAAGATCATAAAGTGGTTGTCTTTCTATTCTGGCTTATTTCACTTGGCTTCTTGTCTTCCAAGTTCATTCATTTTATCCCTTTTAGTGAAATTTTGATCAACTTTTATAGCTGAATATTTCATATATGTATATATGATGTGTGTGAATATATCATGTACATATGTAATGAATACAATTGATATATGTACAATAGTTACACAATAAACATATAGAGGTTGTATCATGCAGATATACAGTGTATTTCAATGGAAACAGGTGTTTTCCCATATATTGGCTACTATGAATAGTACTTCATGAACACAGGAGTGGAGATAACGCTGAGATATTTTCCTTTGGATATATATCCATAGTTGTTATTACTGGGTCATTTGATAGTTCCATTTTCAATATTTTGAGGAATATTCATACTGTTTTCCAAAGTGTTTATACCAACTTTCTTTCCCACAAAAAGTATGTAAGAATTCTTTTTTATGCTTATCCTAGCCTTGTTTTCTCTTGTCTTTTTATAATAGACATTCTAACAGGTCCAAAGACACAGCTCATTGTCATTTTCATTTGCTTTTCACTAGTAATTGGTGATATTGAACACATTTTCATATACCTGTTGGTCGTCTGTATTCTTTGGAAAAAATGTCTGTTTAGGTTCTTTGCCTATTTTTAATCAGATTCTAATGACTTTTTAATTTTTTTTTTTTTTTTTGCTAGTGAGTTATGTGAGTTCCTTACATATTTTGGGTGCTAACCTTTTATCAGATACATGGTTTGAAAATATTTCTTCCCCGGGGCCTGTGCTGTAGTGTAGCAGGTAAAACCGCTGCCTACAGTGCCGTCATCCCATACGGGCACCAGTTCGAGTCCCAGCTACTCCACTTCCGATCCAGCTTTCTTCTATGGCCTGGGAAAGCAGTAGAGGATGGCCCAAGTCCTTGGGCCCCTGTACTCGTGTTGGAAACCCAGAGGAAGCTCCTGGCTTCCAGCTTCAGATCGGCGCAGCTCGGCCATTGTGGCCAATTGGGGAGTGAACCATCAGATGGAAGACATCTCTCTCTCTCTCTCTCTCTCTCTCTCTCTCTCTGCCTTTCCTCTCTCTGTGTAACTCTGACTTTCAAATAAATATATAAATCTTTAAAAAAAATTTGTTCCTATTCTGTGATAACCTTTTCATTTTGTTGCTTTTTTAATTTGTTGTTCACAAGTTCTTATTTGGATGTGCTTCCACTTATTTTTACTTTGTTGGCTGTGCTTGTAAAGTGTCAAATCAATATAAAAAAATCATTGCCAAGTCTAATGTCATAGAACTTTTACCTTTTTTTTATTCAAGTTTTATGGCTTCATGTGGTACACTTAAATCTTAAATTCATTTCAAATTAAGTTCAGGATCTAGTGTAAAATGCAGATCAAATTTCATTATCTCATCTAAAAATTGTTTTCAAAACATCATTTATTGAAGAAACTGTTCTCTTCCCACTGTGTGTTCTTTGCATCTTTATCAAAGATTATTTGAACACATATTCATGAGTTTATTTGGAAGCTTTTGTTTTCCTTTTTTTTGATCTATGTGACTTTTCTTTTTTTTTTTTTGCAAGTACCACACTGTTTTTATTTCTGTAAATGTAATATTTTAGTGTGAATTCAAGATGCATAATTCTTCTAGCTTTATTCTTATTTCTCAAGATTTTGTTTGTGCCATTCTGCATTTGTAAATACTTTTTTTATATTTATGTTAAAATTGCCATTGCAATTTGCTACAGATTCCACTGAAGTTGTAAATTGCTTTAGGTAGGATGGATGGTAACATGGAATATTATTTGTGTGTGTTTTCTTTCTGTAGTATCTTTTTTTTTTGTTTTGTTTTTGTTTTTGTTTTGACAGGCAGAGTGGATAGTGAGAGAGAGAGAGACAGAGAGAAAGGTCTTCCTTTTTGCTGTTGGTTCACCCTCCAATGGCCACTGCGGCCGGCACATCGCACTGATCCAAAGCCAGGAGCCAGGTGCTTTTCCTGGTCTCCCATGCGGGTGCAGGGCCCAAGAACTTGGGCCATCCTCCACTGCCTTCCCGGGCCATAGCAGAGAGCTGGCCTGGAAGAGGAGCAACCGGGATAGAATCCGGCGCCCCAACAGGGACTAGAACCCAGTGTGCCAGCACTGCAAGGCGGAGGATTAGCCTCTTAAGCCACGGCGCCGGCCTCTGTAGTATCTTATGCTAGTGCACAGATCATCCGTTTCTGTAGATAAATTTATTCCTAAGTATTGTGTTGTTTTTTATTATATTGTAAATGGGATTGTTTTCTTAATTGCTCTTTTGCATAATTTATCATTAGTGTATAGAAATGGAAATGATTTATGGCACCTTGGTTTTCTATTCTGCAACGTTACTGAATTAATTTTTTCACACAGTTTAGTAGTGGTGTTTTGGGGAAAATTTATATAACTATGCTATAGTTACCAGGAACCAGATACACTTTTGCTTGTTCCTTTCTGTTTCAGATGCTTTTCATTTTGTTTTCTTGCTCAGTTGCTCTGGCTAGCCTTTCCTGTGTACTATATTGAATAGATGCAGTGAGAGTAGGCATTCTTGACTTATTCCCGATGTTAGGGGAAAAGCTTTCATCTAGTCAACTTGGAAAGTGATGTTAACTGTGGGCTTGTCATGAATGACCTTTATAACATTGAGATGTATCTGTTTGGTACCTAATTTTCTCACAGTTTTGATTATGAAATCGTGTAAAATTTTGTGAATTTTTTTTACATATTTTGAAATGAGTACCTGTTTTTTATCCTTTTTATTAGTCAGATGTCTGTTTGCATTCATGTAACCAAATTTGCATCCTGGGGGTAAATCCCACTTGACTATAGACTATGTTCCTTTGAAAATACTGATGATTTCAGTTATGTAGTATTTTGTCAAGGAATTTCTTTTCTTCTTCTTTTTTTTTTTTTTTTTTCTGACAGTGAGAGAGAGAGACAGAGAGAAAGGTCTTCCTTTGCCTTTGATTCACCTTCCAATGGCCGCTGCAGCTGGTGCACTGCGGCCGGCGCACTGCGCGGATCCGAAGCCAGGAGCCAGGTGCTTCCTCCTGGTCTCCCATGCGGGTGCAGGGCCCAAGTACTTGAGCCATCCTCCACTGCTTTCCCGGGCCATAGCAGAGAGCTGGCCTGGAAGAGGGGTAACCAGGACAGAATCCGGCACCCCAACCGGGACTAGAACCTGGTGTGCCGACGCCGCAAGGCAGAGGATTAGCCTATTGAGCCACGGCGCCGGCTGTCAAAGAATTTCTACATACATCATCATGAGGTGTAGTGATCATTAATTTTTAATATTTAATTTGTTTTAGAAAAATAGTATGTGCATAGAGACTTAGAGATTAAAACTTTCTTTTTGGTTTTATATTCATTGATAGAGCTCATGTTTTTATTTATAATTTTTATCTGCTTTATGTGGAAGGTAGAGAGATAGAGAGGTAGGTAGATAGATAGATAGATAGGGAGAGATAGAGGGAGATCTCCCGTCCCCTGGCATCTTAACTGCTATGGAAAAGACCACCTCTATATTTTATCTTAATTCTGTTGTTATTTTAACTTATAATATCTTTTATATATGATCTGTTTTTTCTCTCTTTTAGAATTATAAATTCTGTAACTTTTTTATAGTGATTAGCATTATAGTGATACATTTAATTTTCTGTTTTGAAGATATATTGTCATTTTTATTGTGGACAAGTATTTAATTTGTGAATTCTGCTTTATTCCCATTTTTTTTGCTTAATTATTGTCTTTCAATGGTATTAAATATTTATAATTAACACAGGAAATCAACCTATAATTGTATCTTAAGTTAGAAATTCTCTCTGCATTCTTCACTCATATTTTATACTTTTAAAATCAACTTTGTCAGAACATATATTATTTACTTAACATTCTGTCATGTCAGTTTTTACAAGAATTTATTTATTTCTTTATTTGAAAGGCAGAGGGAGAAACACAGACAGAGAGGGAGGAAGAAACACACAGAGAAGAATCTTCTGTATGCTAGTTCACTCCGCCAAAATGCAAAACAGTTGAATATAGGCCAGTTCAAAACTAGGAGATAGAATTTTCATCTGGGTTTCCTCATGTGAGTTGCAGGGACCAATGTACTTGTGCCATCAGCCACTGATTTACAAATTACATTAGCAGGGAGCAGAATCCAAAGTGAAGTAGCTAGGACTTGGACCTGAACTCTGATATGGGATGGAAGCATTATAAGTTTCATCATTAATCAGCTGTGCCATAACACTGGCTCCCATGTCTATCTCTTTGATCTAGTTGTGGGAGGGTAGTTAAGCATATAATGCTCTCTCAACCTCATTGTGAAGCTTCTTTCAATAATTCATGGCTACTTAAAGTTTTTTCTTGGAAGATTTCTTTAGAAAAAATTGGTAAGTATGAATTTCTTGATCCTTTGAAAGCATGTGGTTTTTCTGCTGTAATGGTTATAAATGAAATGTCGTTTTGCTTGAATGTAATTTTTTTTTATTTTGTTAATAGAAAAAGAACAATTTTCATTTATTTCATAGATAGGATTCTAAGAAGATAACCATACTTCCCCTTGGCAACATTGTGGAACACCCCAGAAAATTTGCAATGAAATATCTAAAGAATAATGTGCAGTGGTCATTGAGGTGCTTACAAGAATGAAGGTAGTGGGGCATAGTAGAAGAATCACATTAGAGCCGGCGCCGTGGCTCAGTAGGCTAATCCTCCGCCTTGCGGCGCCGGCACACCGGGTTCTAGTCCCGGTCGGGGCACCGATCCTGTCCTGGTTGCCCCTCTTCCAGGCCAGCTCTCTGCTGTGGCCAGGGAGAGCAGTGGAGGATGGCCTGGGTGCTTGGGCCCTGCACCCCATGGGAGACCAGGAGAAGCACTTGGCTCCTGCCATAGGAACAGCGCGGTGCGCCCACCGCAGCATGCCAGCCGCAGCGGCCATTGGAGGGTGAACCAACAGCAAAAAGGAAGACCTTTCTCTCTGTCTCTCTCTCTCTCACTCTCCACTCTGCCTGTCAAAAATTAAAAAAAAAAAAAAAAAAAAGAAGAATCACATTAGAACTGTTCCTATGAAATACATGAATTCTGTTCTCTATATATTAATAAAAATTTTGAAAAAGAATTGTATCCTGTCCCATGCATGGCCATTTTCAGAGGCCAGACAAATGCTCCATTCCCCCTCCTGGAGCTGGCTCATCACTAGACTTTGAGCATTTGAGTATTTCTGTGCTACAATCTTTTTATCCATAAAACAGTTATTTCTGTTCCTTATTTTACAAAATAAATAGTAAAATTTACCAAAAAACAAGTGTGTTAATGAAGCAAGAGAAAAGGTCATTTTTCCCCTTATATGCTGATAGTGTATTCAGTAAAATTCAAAGTATGTTCTTGCTAAAGTTAAAAGTTACTGCAATTTTTAGTAAGCTAAAGATAGATTAAATTTATCTTTCCAACACAAAATGTGATTTCTCCAAAAATTAATAATCATATTTTTTCATAGACTAGCAACAAGGCAAAGATTGTTCATTTTGCCATTATTATTATATAATTTGTTTTTTTTTTAATTTTTATTTAATGAATATAAATTTCCAAAGTACAGCTTATGGATTACAATTGCTTCCCCCCCATAACTTCCCTCCCACCCACAACCCTCCCCTTTCCCACTCCCTCTCCCCTTCCATTCACATCAAGATTCATTTTCAATTCTCTTTATATACAGAAGATCAGTTTAGTATATATTAAGTAAAGATTTCAACAGTTTGCCCCCACATAGCAACACAAAGTGAAAAAATACTGTTGGAGTACTAGTTATAGCATTAAATGACAGTGTACAGCACATTAAAGACAGAGATTCTACATGATATTTTTTAAAAATTAATTAATTTTCTATGCAATTTCCAATGTAACACCAGGTTTGTTATTTTTTTTTCATTTTCAATTATCTTTATATACAGAAGATCAATTCAGTATATACTAAGTAAAGATTTCATCAGTTTGCACCCACACAGAAACACAAAGTGTAAAAATACTGTTTCAGTACTAGTTATAGCATCACTTCACATTAGACAACACATTAAGGACAGATCCCACATGACATGTAAGTACACAGTGACTCCTGTTGTTGACTTAACAATTTGACACTCTTGTTTATGGCATCAGTAATCTCCCTAGGCTCTAGTCAAGAGTTGCCAAGGCTATGGAAGCCTTTAGGGTTCGCTGACTCTGATCTTATTTAAACAAGGTCATAGTCAAAGTGGAAGTTCTCTCCTCCCTTCAGAGAAAGGTACCTCCTTCTTTGATGGCCCTGTTCTTTCCACTGGGATCTCACTCACAGAGATCTTTCATTTAGGTCTTCCTTTTTTTTCTTTTTTCTTTTCCATGGTGTCTTGGCTTTCCATGCCTAAAATACTCTCATGGGCTCTTCAGCCAGATCCAAATGCCTTAAGGGCTGATTCTGAGGCCAGAGTGCTATTTAGGACATCTGCCATTCTATGAGTCTGCTGTGAATCCCACTTCCTGTATTGGATCGTTCTCTCCCTTTTTGATTCTATCAGTTAGTATTAGCAGACACTTGTCTTGTGTGATCCCTTTGTCTCTTAGACCTATCAGAGTCATGAATTGTGAACTGAAATTGATCACTTGGACTAGTGAGATGGCATTGGTACATGCCACCTTGATGGGATTGTATTGGAATCCCCTGGCACGTTTCTAACTCCACCATTTGGGGCAAGTCTGATTGTGCATGTCCCAAATTGTACATCTCCTCCCTCTCTTTTTAACAGGGATCACTTTTCAGTTAAAATTTAAACACCTAAGAATAATTGTGTGTTAATTACAGAGTTCAACCACTAGTACTAGAACAACAACAACAACAACAAATACTAAAAAGGATAAAGTATTACATTGTACATCTAGAGTCAGGACAAGAGCTGATCAGTTCATTGTTTCTTATAGTGTCCATTTCACTTAACAGGTTTCCCCTTTGGTGCTCAGTTAGTTGTCACCGATCAGGGAAAACAAATGTTATTAGTCTCTTTGGGACTGGCTTAATTCCCTCAGCATGATGTTTTCCAGATTCCTCCATCTTGTTGCAAATGACCGGGTTTCATTGTTTCATACTGCTGTATAGTATTCTATGGAGTACATGTCCCATAATTTCTTTATCCAGTCTACTGTTGATGGGCATTTGGGTTGGTTCCAGGTCTTAGCTATTGTGAATTGAGCTGCAATAAACATTAATGTGCAGATGGCTTTTTTGTTTGCCAATTTAATTTCCTTTGGGTAAATTCCAAGGATTGGGATGGCTGGGTTGTATGGTAGGGTTATATTCAGGTTTCTGAGGAATCTCCAGACTGAATTCCATAGTGGCTTAACCAGTTTGCATTCCCACCAACAGTGGGTTAGTGTCCCTTTTTCCCCACATCCTTGCCAGCATCTATTGTTGGTAGATTTCTGAATGTGAGCCATTCTCACCAGGGTGAGGTGAAACCTCATTGTGGTTTTGATTTGTATTTCCCTGATGGCTAGTGATCTTGAACATTTTTTCATGAGTCTGTTGGCCATTTGGATTTCCTCTTTCGAAAAATGTCTATTGAGGTCCTTGGCCCATTTCTTAAGTGGGTGGTTTGTTTTGTTGTTGTGGAGTTTCTTGATTTCTTTGTAGATTCTGGTTATCAACCCTTTATCTGTAGCATAGTTTGCAAATATTTTTTCCCATTTTGTCAGTTGCCTATTCACTTTCCTCATTGTTTCTTTTGAAGTACAGAAACTTCTCAATTTGATGCAATCCCAAATGTTAATTTTGGTTTTGACTGCCTGTGCTTCTGGGGTATTTTCCAAGAAGTCTATTATTATATAATTTGAAATATATGAACCTGTGAATTTGGCATAATAAAGTGTAAATATTAGATAGGAAACATATAAACTATTATTGACAGATAATATGACTATATACCTTATTCTACTTCAGAGTCTAGTTATTAACTGAAACACCTGATGAATGTAGAAAATAAGGAATTCAGTAAGTTAGCTGAGTAATCTAATTTATAGACTTAAGCATAAAGCCTGTTAAGTTTATAATCTTTGTATTTGGTAAGGAAATACGTAATGTTTTTGCTTTATAATAATTTTTATAACCCTACATGTTTATTCTTTTCCATTAAATGTAGGATTATTTTGACATGAGATTTGGACTGAGGAGTTTTATATTTCTATGATATTTTGATTTATGAAATAGACCTCTTAATGGGATTTGAGTCTTTTATAATAATTTCTTAATTCTTTAATTTTTTTTCTTAATGGGAAATTTGCCTTTCTTTATATAAATCTTGCTCTTTTCTAATGTATATATACATCTTTTATGTCACATTAAAAGACACTAATGTAAATTCAGAAAAGTTTTAATGATTACTGATTTAATTTCAAATGGGTACCTTTCCAAAATTTCTTTGAATGATTATGTTAGATTTATAAGTAAATAATGTCTTAAAATAGCAAGAATTAAAATACAGATGTTTTGTATACCCATGTGCTAATATGTACTTGTGCACACACAGTTTAGTTGGCTAGCACACAGTTCCACAATCATTTGTGACAACAGTAGTGATGGTAAACATTTTTGTTTTGTTTTATTCTTTATTGGGCCCACCTCTGCCATTTTATTCTGAAATGCAAGACTGGCTACTGATCAAGACATGTTTATATGTTTCATATTTTTTAACTCATTAAGAAGTTCATAATCAGATGCTTAATTAACATATATTGAAGTAAGGCACAGAGTTACCCTTCAGATGTTGAAGAGAAAGATATTCTAATAGGGGGAACACCAACAGCAATACCATCACAAGGCCCTAATGACTGGAATGTTGAAGGAAGAGGAAAGGTATTGGTGTGACTGGAATGGCAAATAAGAGCTAAGTGGTAGAAATTAGGTCAGAGATAAGGAGGATCTGAATGTGTGGTGCCATGAGCATTGTAAAGCATTTGCTCTTGGTCATCAGACCAAAGGTGAGCCTTTACAGATATTTTTAAAGAATTAAGTGTGGGGCCAGCATTGGGGCATATTGAGTTAAGACTCCACCTGTAGCCGGCGCCGCGGCTCACCAGGCTAATCCTCCGCCTGCGGTGCCGGCACACCAGGTTCTAGTCCCGGTCGGGGCACCGGATTCTGTCCTGGTTGCTCCTCTTCCAGTCCAGCTCTCTGCTGTGGCCCGGGAGGGCAGTGGAGGATGGCCCAAGTGCTTGGGCCCTGCACCCCATGGGAGACCAGGAGGAAGCACCTGGCTCCTGGCTTCGGATCAGCGCGGTGTGCCGGCCACAGCGCGACAGCCGCGGCGGCCATTGGAGGGTGAACCAACGGCAAAGGAAGAGCTTTCTCTCTGTCTCTCTCTCTCACTGTCCACTCTGCCTGTCAAAAAAAAAAAAAAAAAGACTCCACCTGCATTGCTGGCCTCTCACATGGTTGGTTGCTGGATCCTGTCCCAGCTGCTGCTATTCCCATGCAGCTCTCTACTGTGAGCGGGGAAGGCAGTGGCCCTGCACCCCACATGGGGTATGCAGAAGAAGATCCAGCCATTGCAGCCATTTGAAGAGTTATCCAGCAGATGGAAGACCTTTTTCTCAGTCTCTTCCTCTATCTCTATCTCTATCTCTATCTCTATCTCTATCTCTATCTCTCAAATAATAAATAATTTTTTTAAAAAAAGACTTAGTTGCATAGTTAGATTTGTATTTCTTTACTAATCATTCTGGTAGTACCAACTCTGACTCCACATTATCTGCATCTTAAATTTAATGCTGTTTCCCATTCTTTCGAAAGCCCACATTCTCTCTTTGATATCAGAATATAGAGAGATGATAGAAAATCAGGCCTAAGTGCCGATTCAGTGGTGTTTACTTGACTTCTGTTGATGCTGTCATCATCTTGACAAGACTAATTAGGGATTATGAAGTATTTTTTTTCTGATTGTTTGCATGTAGCTTCCAAGGTCACTGTGTGTTAGAATGGGATTGGATTGAGTTCTGGTTACCTTTCTCCTCATTTGCTATCCTCTGAGTAGGAACACACATTTTAAATAGATTATCTGAAGTCTGAAGCCTTTACTTGATGCATTAAAACTGAGCCATAAGCTCTGAGTTATGAGGTGCAATAATTAATTTTCTCATTTCTTCACATTTCCATGTTGTTAAATGTTAATCAATTCCTGCTGTTTTAGAGGTCAGAAATTTAAATGTTAGAAATAATACCCATAAGGAAACACATTTATTGATATTTAAGCTATTGAAAACAAAAGGATAGCATAAGAAACATTTAGCATAGAACTAAATTAAATGTGCTTGATATCCCCTGGGAAGTAGGCATTTTTAATGACTGTCATCACTGTAAATATCACTTAATAAGTTGGTATAGGGTGCAGCTATTTAGCTTAGCAGTCCGTAGCCCATGTCCTGCATCAGAGTGCCCGAGTTCGATTCTGACTCCTACGCCCCACTGCTGTGGAATTGGAGACTCAGTCGTGATTTCTCAAGTAATTGATTGCTGCCACCCATACAAGAAACTTGTTTTGAGATCATGGCTTGTGACTCCAGCCCCAACCCACGCTAGATTATCGCAAACATTTGGGGAGTGAAACGGTGGATGAGGGCTCTGGCTGGCTGGCTGAATGGCTAGCCAGTGAATTCTCAAGTTGCAAACCATTGTCCCCGGTTACCACACTGTGACAGGATACTCTGCCGTATTATAACCAGTTAGAAAGTATGTCCCTGGTAATTAGTTAGTCATAATTGAAGCCTAAAGTATGTGAATGATTTGCTTTTTCAAAAATTAATTAAGTCTGGACTTAAGCATGTCATATCAGACTTAATCCCTTGCTTTTCAAAATACTTTTCTTGAGGAGAAGAAAAGAAAGAAAGTTTTCTGAAAGACTCTCAGTGTTTCTTGTGTATCTACTGTGAGCCCAGAAGCATGTCTTGAAACACAGAAAACATGGAGCTGACATTGTGGCCTGAGGCGCCGGCATCCCATTTGGGCTCCAGTTCTAGTCCTGATTGCTCCTCTTCTGATCCAGCTCTCTGTTATGGCCTGGGGTAGCAGTGGAAGATGGCCCAAGTCCTTGGGCCCCTGCACCCACGTGGGAGACCTGAAAGAAGTTCCTGGCTCCTAGCTTCAGATCAGCGCAGCTCTGGCCGTTGCGGCCATCTGGGAGTGAACCATCGGATGGAGGACCTCTCTCTCTCTCTCTGCCTCTCCTCTCTGTAACTCTGACTTTCAAATAAATAAATAAATCTTTTAAAAAAAATACGGAAAACAAGCAAACAAAAAACAAAAGCAAAAACAATACTCAGTAGAAGTATTTAAGATCCTTAAAAAATGCTTGGTCTTTTCTGCATGCCAAAAATACAGCTCAGATTTAATATTAAAATAAGGATTCTTCACTAGTGTTTCTTATACTATACATACATTTATGTTTACATGAAGGTTAACATTTGAGTCTTGAATTCATGTAAAATTACTACAATGATGATGATAACTCTCATGGTAATTGTTAAAACAGAAGCAAAAAGCTTTCAATTTCTAAATGGGATTTTTTTCAAGGTGAAATGGACATTGTTCACAGCTAATAGCATGTGCTTCCAGATATTCAGCCAAAATAGGCTTGAGCCATGTTATAAAGTTGTGGAAATACATTTTAAATGGAGCCACCATACCTGAAAAACTCCTGTTATGCTTTAGTAACCTTTGCTTTAAAAAAAAAAAAGGTTTCAAGCAGTGATATTTTAAAGTTCAAGAATGGTAAAAAGTACAAAATGGGAATATACCCTTGAATAGAAAGTTATGCCCCCAAACTCTCCTGTGGATCTGAGTTGCCAAAATGAGGCCAACATTCACATAAAGCATGGCCAAAAGAAGACTTGGGTAAGTATTCACTGAAATAGCAGGAGAAATACAGTTTGGGAAATTTTATTTGAGAATTACTTATGCAAGGGCAGTATGAACCACAAGTGTAATATAGGTGTTGCACAATGTGATAATACTTATTATTTTTGCCTTTTTCATTCCTTTTATACTGGATATGTCCATAGCAATTCACACAGGAAAATGAGTTGAAACCTGTAGGGATTTACAGACAATAATATGATGATATTTAAGATTGAACTATTGTAATATTTTATTGTTTAGACTTCCAGTGACATGAAAATTCAACTGGATTACTTTTATATTAACTATATAGTATTTGTAGATGTTTAATTCCCAAGTTCTTGCCTGCATGTCATGAATAATTCCAAAATATACGCCATGATAATTCTTTAATTCCAGAATGACTTTGTGTTGTACCGTATATGTGTATGTGAGGGCAAGATAGTAAAATCTGCAATGGATATTCTGGTTTCTGATAGACTTTTCAAAAAATTTTAATAAGCATTTATCTTAATAGAGTTAAAAAAGAAACATATATATTTTATTCCAATATAACTTGAGGTGTTGCTTCTCTATCCCCCAACATATATGAGAAATAATACAGTTGTTTTAATTCTTAAGACCATTATCTATATTTTATTGAGTTTCATTCTCTATCAGTTTCTGTTTCTAGGGAATACATTTTGAGTGGTGAGATATACTAAATCAGACATACTATACATATTATACTAAAGCAGAAACACTGAAGATTAAGAATTTGCCAAGTCAAATACTGAATTTCTTGCTTACTGAGAAGGAGCTGAATGAAATTTAAACTATTTGAAATAGTTTCAAGTTAGAAGAATTGCCAGTTTAGAAATCTTGGATTTTTCAAAGTCAGACAGTGTTTACACTTAGAAAAAAAGAGTAATCAATTTTTAAGGAAATTTAAAATACAATATTCCATTATTTTTTCATTAGGAATGTAGGGATTCTGATGAAAATAATTTCAAAAAGAAAACACTATTGATTCTTTGTTATAGAAGGAAATGGTTTAATCCCTGTAGGTAGTTTTAAAATCATGTTTTATAATCATTAGATTGATGTAAATAAAACTAACAAAAGATAAAGATACTGAAAAATATAAAATATACCAGCAGTTTGCTACTAGTGGCATATCAGGGTCAGAGTTGTGTGTGAGGGTGTAAGTGGAAGCTCTCTATCTGAGCATGAAGTTATCTTGAATTGTTCATTATACACTGTAAAAATATAATGAAATATCACACTGTACTCCATAAAGAACTACTGCTATTATGTCAATTAAAAAATTGCTGCAACATGATGATAATAGAGACAATTAATTTTTCAATCAACATTATTACTCATTTCACTTCCTTGTGAATAACATCCCTTCTTACTGTTTGCATTGAGGATACATAACTACCCCTGATGTTGCTACTACTTGTCATTTCTGCATGGAACAGAACCAAATGAAAGGACTTATCAGTTATCCACTTGAAGTGAATATTATATGTGATTGTTCACATAGTGAATTTATACTAATGATGATCATAATAGTTAGCTGCTCTAATAATTTCTCACAAATTATCTAATTTCCCAACTGCCTGGTGAGATACAGATTGAAGTATTCATTTAGATAGAATGCATGGAGGTTAAGCAACTTACTCAAAATTGCAGATAGTAGGACAAAAACTTCAGACCTGTCTCAGAATTCTGTGCTCTTAATTGCCATGCTCACATATCTCAGTATAAAAGAGATCTGACAAAGAAACTTCAACTCTACATGACAAAATAATGCGTTAATCTGCTGTGAAGTACTGATCTACCTATGAGGGTATACAATGACCCATACTTAAGTGGATAAGGTAGTAGAGATTTAAAGTAAAGACCTCCTGGGTCCATAATTCATGTTCTCAATTTGTACTTTGAAGGCTAACAAATAAACGCATAAAGAAAAGGGGCAGGGGCTGGCATTGTGGTGTAGCAAGTAAGGCTGCCACCTGCAATGCTTGCATCCCATATGGGCACCAGTTTGAGTCCTGGATGTTCTACTTCTGATCCAGCTCTCTGCTAATGCACTTGGGAAAGCAGCAGAGGATGGCCCAAGTGCTTGAGCCCTTGCACCCACCTTGGAGACTCGGATGAAACTCTTGGCTTCTGGCTTCAGCCTGAACCAGCCAAGGCCACTCTGACCATCTGGGGCTTAATCAGTACATGGAAGACCTCTCTGTCTGTCTCTCCCCTTCTCCCTCTCTGTAACTCTGCCTTTCAAAGAAAATAAATCTTAAAAAAAAGAAACAAAAAGAAGCAAATTGTAATATTCTTTATTTGATGTATACTCAAATTTTTGATTCACAATGTGGAGTGTTCAACTATAATTAATTCTCATATGACCCAAATATTTAAACTTAAATCAGAATAGAGAATATTGGGTTCAGAAAAACTGCATTGACTTACAAGGAGATGTTAAGAAATAAAAAGTCCCATATGATAGCCTAATACAAACATTAGAAAACCATGAATAGTTTTCAAAATCCACAGTTTCACAGGCAGTATTATGGTGTTAAATCTGCTTACTAAATGTGGACAAAAACTTCTATAGAGAAGCAGAGCCAAGAGATTTATTGTAAGTAATTGGCAGAGGCTAAATGCCAAGATACATTATCCAAAAGCATGAGAACTAAGAAAACTAGTGGTGTCAGTTCCAATTTATGTGTGGAGACATTGGGAGAAGACCCATGTCCCAGTTTGAAGACTTTTAGGTATAGAGTTAATTATGTCTTGCACAATTTTTTGTCCTCTTTAGACCTTAAACAGATTGCATGAGGTTCACTTTGATGAGTGCAAAAGTCTTCATTCAATTCACTGATGTGATGTTAATCTCACCTAGAAGTGCCCTCATTGACAGACCTAGAAGAGTGTTTTGCCCAGTATCATAGCATCACATAGTTCAGGCAAATAGACATGAGTATTAACCTCTTACTATCTAAGAAAAATGTGTTCATGTAATACTGTTGCCGTGTTTGTGGCTAGAAATAGTTAATCAAGAGGCAGTTTTACAAAATGATGTTTTCCTGAGTTGAAGAAATACAAAATTCTTTCATATACAAGAAAAATATAGGGTTTATAATTGCCAACTCAACTTTGGACAAGTATCGCTTTAATATGTCAATTTTAGTATCTTTTGAGTTTTTTCACAGATTGTATTATATCCTGGTAGAAATCAAGGAGAAAATGGATTCTTTTTATAGCTCTTCATTTTGGTCAGACTTACTGGATACTTATGTTTATAATAATTACTTGGTATCAGTTGAAGAAATATGTAAGAGTGTAAAATGCCACAATACCCAAAGAAACATAAATCCAAAAAGAATTCATCTTTAAACAGTCTTTTATTTTATTCTTTTTGTGTGTTGGAATTTTTATGTACAGAGTACAAAAAATTAATTGTATATGATCTAAATTTATATTTTAATTTTTAGATTCTAAAATAAGAGTTTTTGCATAATGATGCAGGGTACATAAGAGATAAAGGTTGTGATGAGAGAGAGAAATGATGTAGATAAGGGTGTAAGACAGAGAAACTGTGATCCATATACTTACAGTTGTAATTTTCATCTTGCTGTTATGATGACGCTAACTGCTAAGTATTTCATTTTCAATTACAAAGTAAACTTTCCTTTAAACATATCTCCTAGCGAAATGTCACAGAATCAGTGCACACTGAATAGAAGGAGGTATTTAAATTATATTCACTGATACTAAAGGCTCAAAGATGCATGTTGGGGGCTGGCGCTGTGGCGCAGCAGGTTAACACTCTGGCCTGAAGCACTGGCATCCCATATGAGTGCCAGTTCGAGACCCATCTGCTCCACTTCCAATCCAGCTCTCTGCTATGGCCTGGGGAAGCAGTAGAAGATGGCCCAAGTCCTTGGGCTCCTGCACCCACGTGGGAGACCCAGAAGAAGCTCCTGGCTCCTGGCTTCAGGTGGATGCAGCTCTGGCCATTGCGGCCAATTGGGGAGTGAACCATCGGATGGAAGACATCTCTCTCTCTCTCTCTCTCTCTCTCTCTCTTTCTCTGTCTCTCCTCTCTCTGTGTAACTCTGACTTTCAAATAAATAAATAAATCTTAAAAAAAATACATGTTGACAGAAATCTTCCTTTGAGCAATGCTCTATCAGCACTTGGAGTTTGAGAACTATTTATTTATATATAGCATGGTAATACAGAAAAATGCTCAATAATAGGAACATATTTGTCTAATTCTGGCCTTATATTTTTGTGTAACTTAATCTCTCTGTGGTTCATTTTTATCATAAAAAAGGAGAAATAATTCTATCAGTGTTATAGAATGATTGAAAAGTTGTAATGAGCTAATATTTGTGAATACACTTCTAAATGTGCCTAGTACTACAAATAACAGTCTAAGGATATAGAGACATGTCCTACATACAGAAAGTGAATGCACACAAATATTGAGAATGTATATGAATTATTCCTTTCATAGGTCCAAAAAGTATTAATTTTAGAAAAATAATGGTGAAATTGATAAAAAAAGGTTTTTTTATAGTTTATAAATTAACCTAAGGCTCAAAAACCTTATAATTTGCTCAAGTTAATACAGTTAGAGAGTCTACACGGAGACTAAATCGTTGTTGTGTACCTCTAAAATGCATTCATTTCTCACTGAAGCTGTCCTTTTCATATTGTTCTCCAGAGCATATGGAAGAGTAAAGAAAGACCTTAGAGTTGGATGTTGAATGGGATACCCTTGCAGTCATCCCTCAATCTTTCATATTGCTGTCATTTTCCTAGCAACATCCTCCAGCCCTCTGTGTGCTCCTTTTCTCTGATGGAATCAGTTCATTCGCATGGAAAGTGCTATGAAAACAAAGCCTGAATCCACCCTTAACCAACACGAATAGGTTTTCTATCACTAAAATATTCCTGTGTAGACATAAATACTTTTTTTCTCCAGATTTTAATAGAATCCTGAAATGTATGCAGGAAAAAGCAAAAATAGCTTAAAATTCTGCAAAGATTTCCAGTTCCATAAACTCTTATAAGCATTGCGTGGTGGTGAGATTCAGTAAGCTATCGGTTATAGAATCCCAGGAGACTGTCTTATTCTTCAATGAGCCCTTTCCTATCACTACCATAACAGAATAAATTATTTTCCAGTATAAACTTATATCTTCTCTGGGCATTAGTATAAAATAAATTCATTTGCCTCTTTGGGACTGGCTTAATTCACTCAGCATGATGTTTTCCAGATCCCTCCATCTTGTTTCAAATGACTGGGTTTCATTGTTCCTTATTGCTGTATAGTATTCTATGGAGTACATGTCCCATAATTTCTTTATCCAGTCTACTGTTGATGGGCATTTGGGTTGGTTCCAGGTCTTAGCTATTGTGAATTGAGCTGCAATAAACATTAATGTGCAGATGGCTTTTTTATTAGCCAAATTAATTTCCTTTGGGTAAATTCCAAGGAGTGGGATGGCTGGGTTGTATGGTAGGGTTATGTTCAGGTTTCTGAGGAATCTCCAGACTGAATTCCATAGTGGCTTAACCAGTTTGCATTCCCACCAACAGTGGGTTAGTGTCCCTTTTTCCCCACATCCTTGCCAGCATCTATTGTTGGTAGATTTCTGGATGTGAGCCATTCTCACCGGGGTGAGGTGAAACCTCATTGTGGTTTTGATTTGCATTTCTCTGATTGCTAGTGATCTTGAACATTTTTTCATGTGTCTGTTGGCCATTTGGATTTCTTCTTTTGAAAAGTGTCTATTGAGGTCCTTGGCCCATCTCTTCAGTGGGTTGTTTCTTCTGTTGTTGTGGATTTTCTTGATTTCTTTGTAGATTCTGGTTTCTTTTCCCTGATCGGCGACAACTAACTGAGCACCAAAGGGGAAACCTGCTGAAATGAAATGGACACTATAAGAAACAATGACCTGATCAGCTTGGGTCCTGACTCTAGATATAGAATATAATACTTTATCCTTATACTTTGCGTTTCTGTGTGGGCACAAACTGATGAGCTCTTTACTAATGATATACTGAAGTGATCTTCTGTATATAAAGAGAATTGGAAATGAAAAAAAAAAAATAACAACCTGGTATTGAAGGGGAAATGGCATAGAAAGTTAATTAATTTGAAAAAGAAATCATGAGGGTTCTCTGTCTTTAATGTGCTGTACATTGCTATTTGATGCTATAATTAGTAATCCAATGGTAGTTTTTTTCACTTTGTAGTGCTATATGGGCAAAATGTTGAAAACTTTACCTAATACATTCTAAGCTGATCTTCTGTATACAAAGAGAATTGAAAATGAATCCTTACATGAATGGAAGGGGAGAGGGAGCGGGAGAGGGGAGGGTTGCGGGAGGGAGGGAAGTTATGGGAGGGGGGAAGCCATTGTAACCCATAAGCTGTACTTTGGAAATTTATATTCATTAAATAAAAGTTAAAAAAAAAATAAAAAAAAAATAAAAAAAAAAATTCATTTGCCAATCCTCATATCTTATATATTGAGTACCAAATTATTTGACACACTTTTCAAACGTTCAGCTGAGTGAGACACTCCGATAGAACAGTAATGTTTCCCAAGAACATGGTTGCAGATGGTTGTGCAACATGCACAAGGCAGTGACGTACCAATTAGCCCTTTTGACTCCTAAAGACAAATACAAGGTTTCAGTTTCCATTTAGCCACTATTTTGTTTTTCATTTCTCTTTAGCCTAACATCCCAACTCTGTGTGGCTTAAGGTTGGTTATATGTAAGTCTTGGATATCTTGTTTTAATTTAAGGAAGACCCAAAGGCCTCTGCTTTTAAGAATAAAGCTGTTACATGGGATCTGAAAAGGTGAAGAGAAAACAAGTGATTGATGTCAAATAGAAAAGAGTTTGACAAGAAAAGATACAAATCTTCTCTGTTTCCTGTGTTACAAATTTGAAGAAATTGAAGATTAAAAATCTTCTGTATAATTTGCCTAAAGTCCCAATTCATCCTCTGATTTTTTTAACACAACCGATTTAAACATTTTCTATTATCTCCTAGGATCAAAAGAATCAATCAACATCATCTACAGTCTTATGGGTCCTCAATCATGCTTGCCCAAGGCAATGAAAATCAAATCAAAAGCTGCCTCTATGGTAGGGGGTTATAACTCAACGTAACAGAAAATACCACACTAGTAAAAACCGTGCATAAAATGAAATGTAATTCATGCTCATTGAAAACTATATTCTTTCAGAGATCATGTAGAGATTTTCTCAATCTGTTCTTTTTCTCTCAAAATGAGTTTTAAAATGTCAACCTGTTATTCTTTCTGAGGCAGAAGATTAATTTTGTAATCATTCCAACCCCTGCTCTCTTCATTTTGATAACTTTAAATTATGACATTCAATTTAAATACTTTTTCTGAGATACCAGTATTCGTTTTAAAGATAATATTGACATATCTGAATGCAACCAATCATATCTTTCTTAGTTACCAATCTGATTGTGTGTGTGTGTGTGCGTGTGTAGTCAGGTGATACACATTGAATATATTTTTATTTTATTTTATTTTTTGACAGGCAGAGTGGACAGTGAGAGAGAGAGAGAGAGAAAGGTCTTCCTTTTGCCGTTGGTTCACCCTCCAATGGCCGCCGTGGCTGGCGCGCTGCGGCTGGCGCACCGCGCCGATCCGATGGCAGGAGCCAGGTGCCTATCCTGGTCTCCCATGGGGTGCAGGGCCCAAGCACTTGAGCCATCCTCCACTGCACTCCCTGGCCGCAGCAGAGAGCTGGCCTGGAAGAGGGGCCGCCAGGACAGAACCGGCGCCCCGACCGGGACTAGAACCCGGTGTGCCGGCGCCGCAAGGTGGAGGATTAGCCTAGTGAGCCGCGGCGCCGGCCTGAATATATTTGTTAAAAGAACAGTATTAACCAAGAAGTGGAAATAGAGAAGGAATAGATAAGGCAACACTCAGGACAGTTTTGTATTCTGTGTTTTCAACATGGCTAGTTTGCAGTGATGAAAAGTTTTCTATCTTTAATTTTATCCATGTATGTATAATATATATTAGAAAAAATTCAGGCCGGCACCGTGGCTTAACAGGCTAATCCTCTGCCTTGCGGCGCCAGCACACCTGGTTCTAGTCCTGGTTGGGGCGCCAGATTCTATCCTGGTAGCCCCTCTTCCAGGCCAGCTCTCTGCTATGGCCCAGGAAGGCAGTGGAGGATGGCCCAAGTCCTTGGGCCCTGCACCCACATGGGAGACCAGGAGAAGCACCTGGCTTCTGGCTTCAGATCAGCGAGATGCGCCGGCCGCAGCTGCCATTGGAGGGTGAACCAACGGCAAAAAGGAAGACCTTTCTCTCTGTCTCTCTCTCTCTCTCTCACTATCCACTCTGCCTGTCAAAAAGAAAAAAAAGAAAAGAAACAATTCAGTGAGGAAATTTCATACTTGAAAACTATTTTTGTGTTATGTGAGGAATCATGTATTTTTAATTTATTTCACAGACACAAAAAATTCTTCATCTTAACTACCATCAATTTTGCATTCAGTATTTGGTTTTCTATGGTTTTGAGAGTGATTTGCACTCAATCCTACTATTATTGGAAAATAACTTTTTATTTAGGAAACAAGGCAAATGAAATATTAACTTTCCATTATTTATTAAACAGGTGTTACAAACCTTTAATGTATAATCATAATAATTATACAATAATCCCCTCTTATTGTGATTGCATTCCATGGTTTCAGTTGCCAGTGTTCAAACATAGTCTGAAAGCATTTCAAGGAAAATTCCAGAAAAGCAATTATTTGTCTTTATATATTTTATTTAATTGGAAGCTAGAGAAATGGAGATAAACAGAAATCTCTCATCTGCTGATTGGTTTCACTCTTCAAATACCCAAAACAGCCAAGGCTTGCCCAGACTGAATCCAGATACCGGGGACTCAATCCAGGCATCCCACGTGGATAATAGGAACCTAGCTATTTGAGCCATAACGTGCAGTTTCCCAATATGCATTTTAGCAAGAGTGGAGTTGAGACTTATATCCAGGGACTCTGAGATGGGATGGGGGCATCCTAGTTGGTGTCCTAACTGGTATGCCACTGTCAGCCCCAATTTATAATTTAGATTATGTGACATTCTGATCTCTGTGATGCAGTCTCACAGTGTCCTGAGCTGTCTCACTCTGAATGTGAATCATCTTTTGTCCAACATATCCATGGTATATTAGCTAACTACATGTGACTCTCTCAGTAGCTGTTACTACATCATCTGTTGCTGTATCATAGTAGTGTTCAAGTAACACTTATGTGGCAACCTAATGCTATTTCATAAGGACTCTATCATTTACCTCCCTTAATCTCAACATGTAAGCATTGTATTATCTCACATAATTTTCAGAAGAGTGATTATAGTACAATAAAATATTTTGTGAAAGAGAAAGAGACCACATTCACATAACTTTCCACTTTATCATAAATACGTGTGTAAGGAGTATCTATCCATGGTTGCAGAAATCCACTAGAGGAGGGTGGACCTTGAAACTAATTGATTTCAAATAAAAAGGGATTGTCATATTTCTAGCCATGTCCTAAGAGTGCAATGGGAGTAAGCTAGTTACCCAGCTGTTCTCACACTCTGGGAAAAAAATAATTCTGCGATTATATGTCCATGTAGCTTGCTTGTTTATTTATGTTCTACTAAAAATGAAATTGTATGGGAGAGTGTGCCAACATGGATTATACCTGGAGTTTTTATTTTAAGAGCTCAAGTGTCAACCACTGACATCTGCAATCTGACATCTGTAAACAACACCAAAACTGCCTTTGTATGTAGAATTTTACCTTACCTGTGGAACTAACTCTAGAAACTTCGAAATTGTTAAGTTTGAGCAAGCTTTTCTAGTTTACGCACATATGTTTAATAGGAACATGCATGCATGGTTTGTTTAATCTCACTTATTACTTACGTTCCTCAGATCTTTATTTCCTAAATTTAAATTATAAGATTATTTGAGGATGTTCAGGAACAGGGTAGAAGAAAAGGAAGCATGTTTTTGAAAAAGACAATACTTGGCCTGAATTCATAGTTTCAGATTGTAATGGATAATGTAGATTCTGCCCTGACCTCTGGGATGTAAAAATTGGTTTCATTGATGTTGGAGTGAAAATTGCTTAAATTTGATTCATGAAAAATCATCAAAGTTGCAATCTTCATTATGATTTAAAATTTATATGTAAAGGACTGCATATTTACACCATAAGAAATCCATGCTTCTCCCTTGTGGATTTCACTTCCAGAGTTTTGCTTTGAATTGCAATATTTAAACAACAAAGTGAATTTCAAATCAAATTGAATGTAATCTGGAGTAATATGGAGGCAATGCTGTTAAGTCATTCTTGGTATAATTTAGGAATGATAAAAGGCCGTGAACATTTTAAAAGTTGAATCAGTTTTATATAATTAGTTGAGCTAAATTTCAAACTTTGGCTGCTTAAGTTTCTTAAAATTGATGTTTCATAATCATATGTACATATATATTTATAAGCGCACAGTAGGATACCAATGATTTTGTGTAATATTATTAAATTATTTTATTTAATGCTTACTCATTTTCAGGTGGAGTTTCTTAAAAAAACATTTCTTGGTGATTTCAGAAGTTAAATCCCTTAGAAAGCTATCAAGGTGTATCTTATTTTCCTTTTAATTTACATTCATGGTAACACTTTCCTTGAAATTCTTGAAGTGAGAGTTCAAAATCAAAGCAAACAGACAGTGAGTACATAATTTGGTTAAACTAAAGCTATTCACATTTGCTATCTGCAAAATATAATAATTGAAGTTTCTATATTTATAGTGAACTTTTAGAAAAGAAGACTTATAAATGTAGGGCCAAAAATTAAATCATACAGGAATTCACATAGTCTTATTTAATTATTGCTTTTTTTTCTTCAAGCTGTAGAAATGCAACATGTATGGTACTTGGCATGATTAATTCATACACTGAGAGCACCTGCAGGAAAAAAAAAATCAGTTAACTGGGAAAGAGTCACAAAGCCACCCCTGTATTTCACATGATTTAGATGTATTTCCATTTAAGACTCATGTAACCTTTAAAAAGATGTAATTCTCCCATGAAATAGAATTCATCACCTACCATAGAACAAGCACATACAAAGTGAATTCAAAAAGTTCATGGGAAAATGTAATTAAGAAATAATTTGCAAAATTTTCTTGAAATTTTAGGAAATGCTGAATGTGTTATAGGCACAGAAGCGGAGACTCAATGATAGCAAATAGCTTTGCTAAGTTTGAACAGTAGATCTATGACATTGGGATTCATACTGGAAATGTCTGATTGCTGGGTATGCACTCTTTGTTATGCTATATGAAAATCATATTGGAGGAGGGGTTATCTTTCCCACCTTCCCTCCTTTAATACCAGCACTTTCAACATGTGTCCACCTTTCAAATGATCTTAACCTCATTATTTAAAAAAAAAAGTGTCGTTATCTAAATAGTAAGCTGGTAAAAGAATTTCAGTCACATTCAGATTTTCACACTTGTGTCAGAAACTCAGTTTTTGCCATACTTACAAGATAATAAATTAACCTGCATGGTGCTGGAAGTACACAGGAAACTCTAGGGTGAGGAACAAAGGACTTTTTCTTTTTCACAAGACAGCAAACAGTATATACTTGGAGTATCACTTGCATGTCAAGTTCCCTGAGAGTAAACCACAGTAGCAAGAGTGGACGATGCCCAAAATGTGGGTTTGCGCTGTAGCCAAGCAACAGGGAACTCTGTGGTAGCAGGCTCACTCTTTGTCCTGGAGAGAGACATCGCCTCGTTCTCCAGTTTCTTATTGCAAATACAACCTTGAAAGATGGCCCAGGTAACGAAAAGTCTGAGACTTGCTTTCTTGGCAAATTCATCAAGAACGTGCAGGGATGGTCAAGGTCGTGGCAGATGGCCTGTCTGAACAACTCCTTCATGTCCTCCATCAAACCCTTACTGATCCTTAGGTTATCCTTACTCCAAATTTCCTTGTCATTCTTTCTCTGGTTTTGCATTTTCCTGGCAAAATCGTCTGTGTCCTCTGCCTCTGCATCCAAGCCTTAACAATAAGTAGAAGAAAAGCTGAGACAAAATATTAATGCAACATGCAAGAAATAAATTCATGAAATTTTAGATGTGTTAGATTTATAAATCACTTTTGGACTTACCTAGTGTGTTAATTCACACCTTCTTACTTTTTAAAGCAAAGCATTCGTTCCTGCTGCCTTGTTTAACTGAATAGCCTGCTGCTTATTTCACTTACCAAACAAAAGCAATCAGAGTAGACCTTCCAAAGATTTCCACAGCCACATGAACTAACATAGTAACAGCTGTGCCAGTAACCTCTGCCATCACTTCTGTTATTATGGATGAGCTGTCTCTGCTCCTAGCTAAGGCTAAACCCTTCCCTTATGGACTGAATCCCATCTCCTCTGGACTATGCAAGGACATGATCCAATTGCCTGCCCCTCTACTCTATCATCAACTATTTCCTCTCTACTGGATTGTTTTCATATGCATGTGAAATGTCTGTCATTATAGAAAAGTGAAATTCTACATACTGACATGGAAAACAAGGCTTTTAACCCTTCCTATGTTACTGCCCTGGCCCCAGAATAATCTGAGATTACTGCAAAAAAGGACGCACATACACACACAAACACACAAGAGTACTTCACAAAGCTCATGGAATAATGGGATTAAAAGATGCTTATTTTATTACAAAAAGAAATCCATATATATAATATCATCATACCTATTTTTGTTTTTTTTTAAAGATTTATTTATTTATTTGAAAGTCAGAGTTATACAGAGAGAGGAGAGAGAGAGAGAGAGAGGTCTTCCATCCAATGGTTCACTCCCTAATTGGCCTCATCGGGCGGAGCTGCGCCTTTCCAAAGCCAGGAGCCAGGAGCTTCTTCCAGGTCTCCCACGCGGGTGCAGGGGCCCAAGGACCTGGGCTATCTCCCACTGCTTTCCCAGGCCACAGCAGAGAGATGAATCAGAAGTGGAGCTGCCGGGTCTCGAACCGACGCCCATATGGGATGCCGGCGCTTCAGGCCAGTGCGTTAACCTGCTGTGCCACAGCGCCAGCCCCAGGTATACTGTTATAAGACTAGAATTTTCCTTTTGGAAACAGAAAGCACTAACAAAAATTTGGAACTTAAATGATTTTACTTAATTCTGTGCTTAGGCTTATTTCCTACCAGATACTCTAAGGAGAAAAGGAATACTACAGATATTGTCCTTCTAAAGCAGGGGTCACAGAAAACTAGTTTAGATTTATACAAGTGTAAAGATTTTAGCAATCATTACAGAAATATGAGAATATCTAGATAGAAGGCAGAATGTGACATAACAGTTTATTACACACATATAAAATTATTTTACTGAAGGATATGGGGGAGAAAGATTAGCTGAAGTAGCTTTGGAAATGACTGGAGGAAAAAGTCCTGTACCCTTGGTGGTAAAGTTTCTCATGGATACTTGAGTTAACCCCTCTGATTCTGCTGTATATGTATCTTAGAACTTGATAGTTAAGTAAACGGATGACAGATGGTGGGAGCCACATTCTCATTGTTGGAGTGAAGGTTTACAGATTAACAAGGGAAAGAAATTTAAAATATCTATGAAGTAGGAAATTAGAGTTGGAGATATCAATGTAACTGATGCTCTTTATACAGATAAGGTTGGCTGTAAACAGGAACATTGAGAGATATTTTAAAAACTTAATATAGACACATATAATCCTAACTGTCTCAGCTGGGTGTATTCATTCTAGATGTAAGCACATTTGTTCAAAACCAAAATACATAATGAAAGCATTTTTTATTCCACATAATGTCTCTTGATATGTGCAAAATGCGTATTTGCCATATTGTACAAATAATTAAGCAATTATAATCTTTTCTGTGTCACAATATTAGAAACTCTTTTGTGTTGATGAGAAAAAGATTAAATTTCAAAATGGCATTAAGAATATAAACAGAAGTAATATGCTAACAAATAAAGATACTTTAATTTCATGCATTTGTACACTAAACAGATCCTAGTTTCTTTGAAAGCATTTTGTATGTGTTTATATGCATTTGTGTAACTCTAATCTTTTCTGCATGTCCACTTATAAATACCCAGTTTCTAGCTTAGTAAAACTGCAAAAATAAGAGCTTTTGCAGAAATGGATAAATACATGAGTAAGTAAATGAGTGAACACTTGTACCAAAGGTCAGAAAAAGTTTTGTTTTGGTGCTTGAAGTGAGCTTTCTGTTGAATTTTGGTTCAATTTTATTATTTTTTTCATGTGGTATCTTCTTTGAGCCTCAGTAGTCTGTGTCTGTTCATGAATAGCACTTGAATAAAAGATAGATATATTGATTTGTTAAGATTTTGTATTATTTACACAGGTGCCAGGCAACTGTGTAAATTATTTTTAGCATAGTCAACTACAGAATGATATGCAGCTCTTGCAAATTAACCAATTTTATTAAAATAGTTAGTGATATTATCTTCTTTAAAAATTTTGATTTGATCATGTATGTCCTATTAACATTATCACAAAGGGATGTCAAAGGGAATGCATTTGAAGTTTATCACATTTTCTGGTAGGAACTATAAGAAGAAATTTGAATCTATTTACAAATTATTCTTACATTTTTAAAAATTGTGACATTTAATCTGTTTACTTGCAAACTGAAGAAAACTTTATATCTGGTTTTGCATATACAGTGGTTTATACCAAAGTGATGAAACATTATGCTCTGGACATGAAAATCAGAGTTCAAATTTGATTGCGATTCTCTTGAGTTTTGTGATGAGCAAGTGACTTAAGTCTTCCTAAACCTGTTTCAGTATCTTTAATCTAGAAAGCTTGGAGGTACTTACCACAAATCTCAGACTCTGTTCTTTACCATGGAGGGCATTATTTTCCATTCCAAAATAATTCTTATAAAAACTTATGATACTCATTTTCATGCTTGGTTGAGCCAAAATCACACAGTATAAATAATAGCAGTTGGTTTTGCTTGTTTTTCTTCCCACATATTGGTCTCTGCCATTCAACCCCAATCTCTGGCTTCTTCTCCTTCTACTTCTTCAAAGGGAAGTTAGCGATTCCCAAGGACCTATTTCTAAATTTGTTTTGAAAATAGACAATACAAGGCCGGCGCCTCGGCTCACTAGGCTAATCCTCCGCCTTGCAGCGCCGGCACACCGGATTCTAGTCCGGGTCGGGGCGCCGGTTCTGTCCTGGCTGCCCCTCTTCCAGGCCAGCTCTCTGCTGTGGCCAGGGAGTGCAGTGGAGGATGGCTCAAGTGCTTGGGCCCTGCACCCCATGGGAGACCAGGATAGGCACCTGGCTCCTGCCATTGGATCAGCGCGGTGTGCTGGCCGCAGCGCGCCAGCCACGGCGGCCATTGGAGGGTGAACCAACGGCAAAAGGAAGACCTTTCTCTCTCTCTCTCTCTCTCACTGTCCACTCTGTCAAAAAAAAAAAAAAAAAAAAAAAGAAAGAAAGAAAATAGACAATACAAGAAATCTGTGTTAAAGCCACAGTACCAACAAAAATGCCTGAATGTAGCTGCAGAGAAATAAGAGGTGAAGTGTGATGATGTCAGGTACCTTGGAGACACCAGTACCAGATTCATATTAGCAAGATTTGAGCTAATTCAGATGCAAATACTGTTGGATCACATGCCCTACCCATTTCAGGTAGGAACTAAAGAATAAAAGTCCACTAAGCTAGACTTTGAGACAAACCATACAGATTAATTTTCCCTATATTCCCAACAATTAGTTTCTAGTTAAAAATATGAGGCAGTTAGGTAATTTTGTTTAACTTAATATAATTGACATTTTCTGTCTTTTTGAGTTCAAATTATAAGTAAATCTCTGATCTCTACCCAAGAAATATAAACAAAGAACTGTTTAGACTTAAAATGACACCAGGAAGGTACACTTACATTCATATGTCTAACAGAGCCATTGGTGCTTAAGCTGTAAGGTCTTGGAAGAAACCTTGGTCAAAATGTCTTTTCCAATTTTCAACCAATCTATTTTTTTTTACATAGGGTGCATGTGAATTCATGTCAATTTCTCATACTTCTTTGTTTAGAATTATCTCTAATACTCTTCTGGATATTTTCAATAGCCTGAACCATGTAAGATTTATTAGATCATCTCATTCACGATCTCTGTAACAGTATTGAATACTAATTATTAGAGGAGTCTAGTTTTTAATCCACAGATCGTAATTTTTTCCCCTCAGGTAACTTAGGGGCTCAGATCAAGATGATAAAAGCTGTGGCTTTTGATGGTTCTGTGAAATTTCTATGATGTTCACTGTACTCCATATTTATTTCTCCTTTGTTTTATACATGTTAGCATCCTATATTATATGTAGTCAGACCTACTCATCCTCAGCAAACAATGGAGCTTATTTTTCATAGGAAAAAATTGACAACACATTAACCATCCACTTGGTACTTTTTAAAAACTTGAATCCTTTGAGAACAATATTGACTCTAACATGTCTGGGTTGGAGGCTGTTTATACATGTATACCAGAATTTTCAGTCTCATGAGATATGCCTTCATGCCTATAGCAAAGCATGCTATATATGAGGGAACACCTGTTTTGAATACAGGAGATGCCAACCATTCTTTAATATTAGAAAGTCAATGTATCTGTTTGCTTGTAACACGGTATCATTTAGATTGTACTCCCAGTACAGAGTTACAATAAGATATTATATGTATTGTGTTCAATGTTTATTCTGTAATTAGGAGCCAGATAGATTCATGCTTACTTAAGCTTAGCTCAACCAAAAATATTTAGTTGCTCCTTTGTTCCTGTTATAAAAAAAAAATTCTCCCATTTTAAATCACAAAAATTCATGGTAGATTTTCAAACTCTGAAGAAGGCAAGAGTTTCATGTATAGATTTTTGTAAACACATAAGACTTTTAATAATATTTTAAAATTTCCTTCCACTCTGGACCATAATTATTTAAAGTGTTGTTTGTGGAAATAAAATTTTATCAAAAGCACAAAAACTTGTAATATGTAAATATCTGGACAATAACTTACAGGTATGTAAGAAGTCACAAAAATTCAGATATCAACAAATCAGAAGGCATAATGATATATTCGGGTCAAAATTGCATGCAATTATAGAAAGGAATTGTTAACTGTTAAAATGCTGTAGAATATTGTAGTGTTTCATTAGACTATACTAAATCGTTGATACTCTTGAATAGCAGGGATATTAACTTAACTAATGATCCTTTAAATGGGTATGTAAAATATAATTTAAGATACTTGCAACATGCAAAAGAGAAGCATCGTGTGTTACTGCCAAAAATCACTGGCATGTGGAAATCAGAAAATCATCAGCCTTGATAGAAATAGCTTTGTACGATAGGGAAGTGAACACATTATTTAGAGCAGTTAAATGACAATTGGTGCAACCACTGGTGAAATGCAGGGGAAGGAGTGGGTATGATTTAGTGAATCGTAAATTCTGTGCTTAGTATTTATGCATGCAGAGGAACGGAAAGCTTTGCTCATTAACCAAGGCACTTAGTTTGTGAGCCAAAATGCTTTAGGCTGTAGCCCTAATTGTCATAAATGTTTATCTCTGTGCAAGTTTAATTTAGGCTTAAGAAAAAATGTTATCCTGAATGATGAATATTCTACATGTTTTTCATCTTCTTCATCAGCCTAAGCTGGTTTGCACAAATCCCTGTTTATATCCTTCCAGCTCCACTGTGTGTCCATGATGCCCCCAGCTACAATTAATCTCTCTATTTTTTCCCATTATACCCCACTCTTTTACATCTATTATGACAGTACCTCGTGGTATATTTACAGGCATACCCCATTTAGCAGTGACTTCGAAAGCACCGATTTTTCATAGCTGTTTAGCAGAGTGTCATACTGTGCTTTCCTCAGTTTGAATGGCACTTGCCAATCTGTTTTGTTTATGCTCTTGAATGTCATTGCCATTAGCATATGAGTTTGCAGCTGAGGATGTCTTTGATTCTGAGCAAATATGTTGAAAATTTCCCAGTAGGAGCAAACAGGGATCATTTCAACAGTAAGAAAAGTGTGTGACATTCTATATGATCCCTAGTGGTTATGCACTGTGCTACAGGCCTAGTTATCCCACTGCTCGAGCACCTGTACAAAGTAAGAAGTCAGTTGGTTTTCTCATATTCACATGTTAATTCAGTTTTAAGTGAATACATGAGTATCACCTCTCCAGAAACTGTTATGGTTTGGATGCATTTGTTACTCTCACTTAGGGAACTCTATTCCACTTCATTTGAAAAGGGAGTGAATGACAGGTGCTTTTACATGTATGTGCTTGTGCACCCATTATCATTGTGTACCCCCTGTAACAGGAATCATACCTCAATGGTAACAGCCTCAGCTGTGTACCATTGAGCAACTAAGCATGATAAATGCATGAACTAGACAAAAGTTCACATTAAAAACAGAATCACTGCTAGTGTCTGAACAGTGCCTACTTGCTTAAGGAAAGCAACAGGAACTTAACTCTCATCAGGTATTTCCATGAAGTAATGTAAATAGAGAGGTGCTTTAAAAAGGTTATGGAAAATGGTGGTTCTCAAGGTGCCACATCCTACCGATACCAGCAGGAGCCTTCTGCCACCACACTGCCCAAGAGGAAGGTCAGCTGAGCCAAAGGGTCAGTGAAGGAAGAGCCCAAGAGGAAATCTGCAAAGCAAGTGGAAATGAAGCTGGCCAGCCTGGAAGGATAAGTCATTGGACAAGAAGTGCAAACAAAAGGGAAAGAAAAGCCAAGGCAAAGTGGGCAGAGGTACCTAAGTGACAATCTAAAGGCTTCCCTGCAGAAAGTGAAGAAACAAAAAATGAAGACAATCCAGCCTCTGATGAAGCAGAAAAGAAGCCAAGTCGCATTGATATCCTGGACCTTGTCTTAACAGTAATCGTGGTCTTCCTTCTTGTACATCTAGAAGAATAATTTTAGTGATTATTTTGTAAATGCAAGTTTGTTAGTAGCTCTAGAAACATTTTTAAGGAGGGAAGCCACTTCATCTCAATTTTTTTTAAGTGTAAATGATATTTTTTTAAAAGAGGTATAATCATTTGCTGGTGGTTTATTTTTTGGTACAACCAGAAAATAGTGGGATATTGAGTTATGGGAGTTTTGACTATATTGGGGTGTCAGCTTAGCATTACATAGTTGAGAGGTGGTTTTCAGGTCCTACAATACAGCACATATGAAATAGCAATTTTGGAGGCCAATGCTGTGGTGCAGTTTAAAGCCACTGCCTGCAGTGTTGGCATCCCTCATGGGCACCGGTTCAAGGCCCTGCTTCTTAATTTCTGATCCAGCTCCCTGCTAATGTGCCTAGGAAAGCAGTGGAGGATGGCCCAAGTCCTTGGGTCCATGCGCCCACCTGGAAGACCTGAGAGGGTCTCCTGGCTCCTGGCTTCAGATTGGCTTAACTCCAGCTATTGCTGCCATCTGGGGAATGAATCAGAGATGGAAAACCTCTCTCTTTCTGTCTCTACCTCTCTCTGTAACTCTTTCAAATAAATAAAATAAATCTTCAAAAGAAAATAGCAATTTGGAGTCACAGTTGTGCATTTAATCTGTCTTGAATATTTTCAGTTACTTCTCCCATGTTGTTTATTAGAATTGTTTCCTACAGAAAACCACTCTTTGTTGCTCTGTCAAAACTATATGCACACTGTGAAATATTTGATGATAGTAGTACAGTTTTGCTAATTTTGTTAATGTGCTGTGAAAGATTTAAAATTTGAGTATGTCTTGTATATGTTATTAAATTATGAACTGGTAGGATTTATGTAATAAAAACATTTGAAGAGACTGGCATTTGATATCATCTCAACAAAGAGTCATTTCCAAATTTGAATCTGGAAAGTCACTGGAATAACTTTGAAAAGAATCACAGTTCATGACTTTTTAGTTTTTTGACAGTGTATGTTTTAACACCAAAAAAAATCTCAATTATGAAAAAATATTTTGGTGCAAAAAAATTGAAATCACACATGAGTTTTTTTCATAATATGCATTAACTCTACCTTTTTGAAGGCCTCCTTTGTGCATGGATTTCAAAAAAATTTTTGCACCAAAATAAATTTATGTATGTGTTAATTTCATTTTCCACAAACTTTTTGAAGTACCTCATACAGTTTTCCCATGCCTCTCAATTTCTCAGGAAACCATGCTATTAATTTTATAATATTTAAATGTCCATCATTTGAAGGTATAGTTATTTTCAATATTGGACACTTCAAATAAAACATTTTTGAGAAGGAGATCCACTGACTCAACTGGGTTTTTTTCCTTTTCTTTTGCCCTTTTTGCTTTCTCTGTTGTTTTCGCTTCTTCTTCCATCTATCCAGTTATAGATGCTTGTGTATGCTTGTAAGTACACGTGTGGCTTATATTAATTAGTAATATGTTATCAAGTATAAAATCAGATATAAGAAATAAATAAGATTAAAGATAGGGAATTACTACACAACAAAGGTTATCTAGATTTCCTTCAGATTTAATCTTGGCAATAGCAAATCAAAAAGACAAAGCAAGGGAAAAAAGTTAAACGATTTATAGTTCCTTCAGTTGCACAAACAAGAACTTACCAGTTTCTGAGGAATCTGAAATAAAAATTAATTAACTTGTGGAGCACTGCTGATGGTTTCCTCAAGGCATCTCTACAACAAATGAATCTTGTAGCATCACTGTTACTGGATTCCTCTGTGCAAAACAAGTCCTGTGAAACACCAAACTGAATTGTTAGTGTGGTTTCCATGAGGCAATAAAGCAATGAAAATCAGTAACAGACCTGATAAGTGGAAGAGATTGTAAGAGAAATGGAGAGGGTCTGTGTGATTTACAAATATTATTACTTTTTGAGTACATCTTAGAGTCCTTAAGTAAAGTTTTTTGTTTGTAGAAGATACTCTATGTAAGGGCTGAGAATTGAATTAAGTATATATTTGGCTATTGATAAAAATAAATCTCAAAATGCAAAAGATTGAAATCAGGAAACAGACACTTCTGTTTTATTGGTCACAATGCAATTAAAAATTAACTTAGTGTATTGATATCTTCCAGATTTTTATTTGCATAAGTAGAAATTTATATCCACTGCATATTCTGATTACCAGTTATAACTTAAAAAATGATAATAATGTTTAGGGGAAGAATGCATCAGATCTTTTCTGTCAGTATTTCTTTTCTTCAAAGGATCTACATTAGAATATCTTTGTTTTTAATATTTCAAAGATGACAAAACAAGCTCATCCCAGGTACCTATGATTAGTCCAATAACGTCACCTGTTGAAAAACACGCACAGATAACTCTGTTTAAATTGCATACTCAGGTCCTAACTGGCCCTAGTGGTTGAATCTAAGGTAGATACTTGTCCAGGAAAAAAATAGCCATACATTGAACTATTGAAAGATTCATTGGATATTTCTCAAGTGTGTAACCTAACAATCACAATGATGTTTATGTTAGAAATTTCCATTCTTTCTCTTTTTAAATTTTTGACAATTAACAATAAGTAAATACATCTTTAAAAAATGGAAAAAAAATAATTCTTGTCCTTCACAGCTATTTCTAGAAAACTGCCTGAAAAACTGCCTCTCCAGCTCTTTCCTGTAGATATATATTTTTAAACAGATTTATTTATTTATTTGAAAGTCAGAGTTATACAGAGAGAGGAGAGGCAGAGAGAGAGAATCTGATGATTCACTCCCCAGTTGGCCTCAACGGGTGGAGCTGCGCCTATCCAAAGCCAGAAGCCAGGAGCTTCTTCCAGGTCTTCCACATGGGTGCAGGAGCCCAAGGACTTAGGCCATCTTCTACTGCTTTCCCTGGCCATAGCAGAGAGCTGAATTGGAAGTAGAGCAGCTGGGTCTCGAACTGACGCCTATATGGGATTCCGGCGCTTCAGGTCAGGGTGTTAACCCACTGCAGCACAGCGCCGGCCCCTTCTGTAGATATTTTTAAAAATTATTAAAAGTATTTATTTATAGAATTTACACAGTTGTGCGATTTTTGCCAAAAAGTTTGTGTCCACTAGATAGTGTCTCTTGTGCAAAGCATTGTTACTAAAGGTGTTATTGGTTACCAAATATAAAACAGATCAGGAGTCAATAAAGTTCTCAGTGACCAGATGGAAAATATTGTAGACCTTGAGGACCTATTGTCTTTGTAGCAAATATTTACCCCTGCCCACCTAGGGAGGAAGTGACAGCCAAAGATAGTATGCAAATTAATGGATGTGACTTCCCTCCAATAAAATGTTACTTACAAAACAGATGGCAATTTCAGTATGCCCCTGGACCATAGATGCCAACTCCTGGAATGTAATTCTCAGAACCTAATAAAGCTGTTGTGATCAATGCGTTTATAAGAACTCTCACTCTGTCATTGAATAATTTTCTATCATAAGTTCCCTGCAGAATTTCAAAGGAGCATATTTGTATTCAGTGTGTCATAATTCTATATAGTTAATAGTATTTGTGTTTCTTAGAGTTATTTATTTTACTATTTTCTTTTTGTTTTAATGTTATACTTTTATCTTAACCATGAAGTAGGAAAGTCAAATAATTTTCCAAAATCAAGAAATGTAAATTGTCTTTAGTTCCCTCTAACACCCACTTTTTTTTTTTTTTTTGACAGGCAGAGTTAGACAGTCAGAGAGAGAGAGACAGAGAGAAAGGTCTTCCTTTCTGTTGGTTCACCCCGCAAATGGCCGCTACGGCTGGTGCGCTGCGCCGATCAGAAGCCAGGAGCCAGGTGCTTCCTCCTGGTCTCCCATGCGAACACCCATGTTATGAATGTGCTCTGTGTTGATTAATATACAAAGTCCTGTACAACTTTTCAGTATTTTCTGGTTTTTATTTATTTATTTTTTCTAAAAAAGCAGTCAAAGGTCCTACTGAATCATCACTCTACTGTGGATACCTTTTTTTAAACAAAGTTTTAAACATTTTTCCTAGAAATATAAGAAGGTTCAAAAGATTTGTGAAAGAAATGGAATTAAGAGGCTAGTTTATTTTGATGAAAAATTTTGAAATCAATGCATAGTTTTTTCCCTAATATGCGTTTCCCATGATCTTTTTGAAGACCCTTCATAGTTGCTAAAATTTTCAATCAAAACAACATACTACTCCGTAGTATAATCCCTCTATTCTGGGGACCTCATATCCCTAAAAAAAATCTACTAGCCATAACATTTTTGTTTTGTCCCTAACAGCACTGGTCAGCTATAACTTTTTTAAAAAAACATTTCCTAATTTGAAAGCACAGTGACAGAAGAGGGTGGGTGAAGAGAGAAAGGTTGATCTTTTATCTCTTGGTTTGCTCTCCAGATGGCCTCAACAGCCAGGGCAGGGCCATGCTGAAGCCAGGACCAAGCAGCTTCATCTGGGTCTCCTATATGGGTGGCAGGGACGCAAACACTAAGCCATTATCTGTTGCTTTCCCAGATCATGAGCAAGGAGTTCAATTGGGACACCACATCACAGGCAAAGTTTTTACCCATTGAACAACAACCAAGAT
The DNA here is from genome assembly GCF_033115175.1 of Lepus europaeus. Lineage (NCBI taxonomy): Eukaryota > Metazoa > Chordata > Mammalia > Lagomorpha > Leporidae > Lepus > Lepus europaeus. The sequence goes on along the minus strand of NC_084830.1, from coordinate 115,718,598 downwards.
GCAGTGGGTAGCTATAAGTTATATTCTTTAAATAGCTGTCAGCAAAGTGGTGTTAAAGAAGAAATGTAAAGAGGAAAGTTCTATCAGACAATTGTTTCTGCTGGAGAAAACTTGCATCATAGGATAGATAATAATTTTCTTCCCTCTTACTGATGAACACTCAATGTCCTCCAAGTAGTTCCACAAAGAAATAGGCAAAATAAATATCATATGTTCTCCCTGATCAGTGAAAACTAACTAAGCACCAAAAAGGAAACCTGTTGAAGTGAAATGGACACTATGAGAAACAGTGACTAGATCAGCCCTTGCCCTGACTGTTGATGTACAACTTAATTCTTTATCTCTTTTAGTATTTTTTTTGTTCTACTTAATACTATTGGTTGAACTCTGTAATTAACACACAATTATTCTTAGGTGTTTAAATTTAACTGAAAAGTGATCTCTGTTAAATATAAGAGTGGGAATAAGAGAGGGAGGAGATGTACAATTTGGGACATGCTCAATCAGACTTGCCCCAAATGGTTGAGTTAGAAACATGCCAGGGGACTCCAATTCAGTCCCATCAAGGTAGCATGTACCAATGCCATCTCACTAGCCCAAGTGATCAATTTCAGGTCACAGTTGATCATAATGATAGGACTAAGAGTCAAAGGGATCACATAAACAAGACTAGTGTCTGCTAACACTAACTGATAAAATAAAAAAGGGAGAGAATGATCCAACATGGGAAGTGGGATACACAGCAGACTCATTGACTGGCAGATGTCCTAAACAGCACTCTGGCCTCAGAATCAGCCCTTAAGGCTTTCGGATCTGGCGGAGGAGCCCATGAGAGTATTTTAGGCATGGAAAGCCAGGACACTCTGGCAAAACAAACAAAAAAACAGACAAAAAAACAAAACAAAAAAAACCCTAAATGAAAGATCTCTGCAAGTGATGCCTGTAGAAAGAACAGGCCATCAAAGAAGGAGGTACCTTTCTCGAAAGGGAGGAGAAAACTTCCACTTTGACTATGACCTTGTCTAAATAAGATCGGAGTCAGCGAACTCAGAAGGCTTCCATAGCCTTGGCAACTCATGTCAAGAGCCTAGGAAGATTACTGACACCATAAACAAGAGTGTCAGTTTGTTAAGTCAACAACAGGAGTCACTGTGCACTTTCTCCTCATGTAGGATCTCTGTCTTTAATGTGCTGTACATTGTGATTTAATGCTATAGCTAGTACTCAAACAGTATTTTACACTTTGTATTTCTGTGTGGGTGCAAACTGTTGAAATATTTACTTAATATATGCTAAATTGATCTGTATATAAAGAGAATTGAAAATGAATCTTGATGTGAATGGAATGGGAGAGGGAGTGGGAGTTGGGAGGGTTGCGGGTGTGAGGGAAGTTATGGGGGGAAAAAGCCATTGTAATCCATAAGCTGTATTTTGGAAATTTAATTTATTAAATAAAAGTTAAGAAATAATAATTTTCTTTTGACGTTTTTGGTTTATTGTCCCTGCCAACTTTTCACTGGGCTTCCTTTGAGGCTGTTTACTAAATATTATTTTCATATGTTGTATTTTTTTTAATACTTTTTGTTAGTATAAAGCACACATTTTTATGTATTTAATAGATAAAATTCAAAGAAAATAACAGTATTTTCCCCTTCTTCTTTTCTTCCCTCAATCCCCCTCCATTCTTCCTTCCTTTTAATCTTTAATTTTTGCAGAAACATAATTTCATTTTATTCTAATCACAGGCTTAATGCAACACTAGCCATAATATTTATAAAGTAAAAAGAAGGAAGACCACTGTTCGACAGGAGTATAGACAAAGGCTAAAAACAATAAAGAAATCATAAGATCTCCTTTTCATTGTTAAACACAACTAACAATCAGTCTTCGATTATGTGATTTTTTTTTAATTTTTTTTTTTTGACAGGCAGAGTGGACAGTGAGAGAGAGAGACAGAAAGGTCTTCCTTTTTGCCATTGGTTCACCCTCCAATGGCCGCCGCGGTTGGCGTGCTGCGGCCGGCACACCGAGCTGATCCGATGACAGGAGCCAGGTGCTTCTCCTGGTCTCCCATGGGGTGCAGGGCCCAAGCACTTGGGCCATCCTCCACTGCACTCCCTGGCCACAGCAGAGAGCTGGCCTGGAAGAGGGGCAACCGGGACAGAATCTGGTGCCCCAACCAGGACTAGAACCCGGTGTGCCAGCGCTGCAAGGCAGAGGATTAGCCAATGAGCCGCGGCGCCGGCCTCGATTATGTGATTCTATGAGTGATACATAGGAAAGTGGTTCAAGGAGACCAGTTATGCACTACTATAAGCCACTGTGTTAGATTTTTTAATGAGAAAAATGCAAATGATTATGTAGTTATATAATATAAAATTATACTTATGATAAATATTTACAATTTAGAGATAACTACATTTCAGTAGTTGTATAATTCGTGATAAATTACTACACACAGCCATATTCACCTATGCCCTATCAAATAAAACTGTAAGGAAAATTTAAATTAGCATTACTCATGTTTTAAAGCCTCTTGGCCCAGTTTATGAAGTTTATATACATTTCAATCATTTTTTAAGGTTTCCAATTTATTTATTAATATAATATTCTCAGGGTCACAGTAAATGCGTGATAATTACAACCAATTCTCATGGTAATGAGATGTTAATACAAAGAAAGCAGATTCAAATGTGGTTCCAGATACAATTCTAATAATATGATACTTCCTTCTTCCTCCCCTTTCTAAGTCATTTTGCTAAAAATGTTATGCTACTGCTTTATCACAGTAGGGAACAGAGATTATACAGTGACTCCCAATATGTTATTTATTTTTATAACATTCTTATTTAAACATTAGTTAAACTAAATATAGTCATGGATTTAAAAAGCATACATGTTTGTGAATACATAATCAACCTTTGAAATCTACATCATTGTAATAGAAAACTAGATTGACTAACATAGAACTCTCTATTTACCTCTTATAGTTCATATTTTTGAAAAAGATTATGAAGTATTTTGCTCTAAAGAATATCTCAATCTGAAAATGAATAAACAATGATATATTGTGCCATCAAATAACTTTATCACCTGTTTGAATTATACCAATGATAATTTAAAATTAAAGTTTCATAGCTGAATTGTGTGTGAATACGCCACATTCTTCATGCACAGGGTATGACTGAAAGGAGTAACACTGTGGCATAGAAAAGGTTAAATGCAAGCTGCACTGACTGCTTTCTGTTTGAAATCACATTGTCACATTTGCCCAGTCTACCATGGTGGGTGAATGAATATGCTTGAGATCTTTCCTCCGGAAAGGGATGGACTGTGTATTTGTAGAGATTGCAGAGAATCTTTAGACGATTCATTGGGAAAATACCACACATATGCATTACTTTGTTTCATCTTCTTTCATAAAGCCATATCTGAAAGAACAGTAGTTCAATTTTCTTTGCTTCTTTCATCACTTCCCAGTGTATATTAAAAGGTACACCCACACAGCTGCATCACATGGGGAGCTTTAGAATGTTTTTTCAGACTCTAGAAAAATGTCTATATGATTATTAACACCATAGGTTATGAATAGTTTATTCCTTTTTTAATGTCCAGGTTAAGAGTCATTTGCATTGCAAAAATAACATGATTATTTTGACCTTTGCTAATTCATGTGGTGTCAAATGGTACCACAGAGAATTTTGTAATCTGTCTTAAATCATTTGCTGCTTAAAAATCATTTATCTTAAGACTTTGAACCATTTTACCCACTGTGTTATAAGATTGCTTTAAGATATTATTCAGATACATGTTGGAGTTCCCTCAGAAGAGGCTACATCAGAATAAAAATGCAGACACTTGCCATAGAGCATCTTTCTTATCATAAAACATTAAATGCCAAATATAGGGAAGTTTCTCAACTTACCTCATTTTTATAACTTGGTTCAAGGGCAGGCATTTGGTGCTACTATGAGGCAACCTCTTGGGATTCCCTGTCCCATATTAGAGGGCCTGGATTTAAATTCCATTTTCATTCCAGCTTCCTGCTAATACATATCCTGTGTAGCTGAATCCCTGCCATCCACATAGGAGGCTCTAAGTTCCTGGCTCTTGGCTTCAACCTAGCCCTTCTTTGATTTTGTGGCCATTTGGGGAGTGAACCAGTGGATGATAGATTTCTCTGTCTCTCTCTTTCTATAACTCTGCCTTTCAAATAAATAAAAACAAGTAGAAGGAGTTTACAAAAACGTGATTCAAATTATTTCCGGCCTCCCGTTTCTAATCTCAGCAGGAATACTTCTCCTGATAAAAAGGCTCCCATTTATACTCTCAGCAGGAGTGCTTCTCCAGATTAAAAAAATAAAAGCAGTTAGCCAATTCTATACATGCTCCTGAATGTGCTCTATCCTGGACAAAGATTTTTTTTTTGTAAGATTTATTTATTTAAAGACAAAGTAACAGAGAAAGCAGAGGGAGAGAATGAGAGAGAAATCTTGTATACAATAGTTCAGTGCCCAGATAGCTGCAACAGCCAGGGCTGGGCTAGGCCAAAGCCAGGATCCAGGAACTCCATCTGCATCTCCCCCATGGGTGACAGGCACCCAAGTCCTTGGGCCATCTTCCACTCCTTTCCCAGCCACAACAGCAAGAAGCTGGAGATGGAGTAGCTGGACTTAAATTTGCATTCCACTTATGGGATGCTGGCAACACATGCGATGGCTCTATCCTTTGTGCTACAGCTGGAGATAATTATTTTGAAGGAGATACTCACAGCTGGAAACTCAATTTCCAGGATCTCTCTCTCTCTCTCTTTCTCTCTCTCACTCACTCACTCATATACACATACACAGACACACACATGCACACTTGGAATTTGACACCATAGACACCCTATATATCACTGCAATACAAGGTGACATTAAAAAGTTTGTAGAAAAAATGAATAGTAAAAATGTTTATTTGTAGCAAAATTTTAAATACGTAGTTTTTTTCGTAATGTATATCACATATTTTTCATAATCTTTTCATAGCCCCTTTGTGTTCTTCTTGTAATAGAATAGATTGATTTTTGTGGATACTCTTTTTATGGTGAAGTTATGAGAGTAAGTTCAAAGTATAAGTGTATTAGGGTTGGTGCTGTGGTATAGTGGGTAAAGCTGCCACCTGCAACACCACCATTCCATATGGGTGCCAGTTCGTGTCCCAGCTGGTCCATTCTGATCCAGCTACCTGCTAATAGCCTGGGAAAAGCAACTGAAAGTGGCCCAATGCTTGGGCACTTGATATCCACATGGGAGACTGATGAAGCTCCTGGCTCCTGACTTCAGCCTGGCACAGACTTGGCCATTGAGCTCATTTACGGAGTGAACCAGTGGATGAAAAAACTCTGTCTCTCCGTCTCTCTCTGCAGCTCTTTCAAATACATAAATGCATTTAAAATATATATTACATATAATATATACATATAAACATATCATGCAGCATTGGGAATTAATATCTTGGTATACTGGTTTTGCTGCTGAAAATAGTGACGACCCATTATGTTTGTTCTGTTTTTCTTTAAGCATGTTATCCTTTCTTCATATTTTTAAAGGAAGATAGGCCAGAACTGAGACTTTGTTTTGACACGGACTTAAGTTTGATGGAACTACTTTCTAATTGTGATGGAACAATGCAGTCTCAGCATGATCTCAGTGTCTGAGTGAAATGTGGCAAGTGTGGAAGTCAGGCTTAAAGTTACTGCCATCCCAGCAATGACCCTAACAAGTTATGCATTAGTGATTCACACAGCTAACTTCTAACAGATTAATAGTAACATACAATAAGAAATGTATTTGGAAAAGAAAAGAAAACGTTGCATTTAAAATACTGGGATACTATAGGCTCATGATATTTGTCCCTTTCCATGAAAGTTTGTCTTTGTTCTCCCTGAGAATAGTGCATTTCAAGAATAGAGTGGCCTGGTGTGTCAGAAATTCCTGGCACTAAATTCACATTGCCTTAGAATACTTAACGCCTTCTTTCACTTTAATAAATGTGATCCTTATGAGGCCAGTTTTACCTTTTGCAAAAAGAATATGAAATTATCAGTTATTTCAACTTCCTTCAAAAAATTATTGGTAGAGAGCTTACAATCTTGAACTTGAACTGATGTTTCCTCTTTCCAAAATGACCACTGAATTAGAAGTCATACCATGAGAATTTAAGGAAAAGTACATTTGGTTTATTTGGTGATTTTTTATTTTTTTAGTGTGAAGATGTTAATGTCTCCAACACATATGTTTGAATGCCATCAAAGTAAAATTTCTAATGAGAGTTGATATTTGAAAAGTTACATAATCTTTCTGCTTAATGTTTCCCTTCTGGCTTTAATGAAGGAAGAAATTTCACATGCCCTCCCTTTAGCACTGGGACAGGTATCATACTTCAACACATAATGTGTCATTTGTAATTCTTAGGCAACATTTTATGAAGCTTTTAACACATGTCTCCTTTTAAACTCCCTGAAAGGAGAGTATGTCTTCCATCAGTAGTTCTCTAATTTTTAAGTTATTTTAATAGCATCAATAGCATAAACATATCAAATTCACTGTAGTTATTTTCACATTTCAATATGTTCCACCTTGTCTTTATCCTAAAAACCTCCTTTTTTCCTCTGAGAACCACAACTTGAAGCTTATAGTTTTAGTATGACACCTTCAGTACATTGATACCTTGATCATTACCTTTCTAAACATTATTATATGTATATAAGTCTCTGAAAAGGTACTTGAAGAAAAAAGTATAGCATTGAAGGACATTTTATGTATCATTTCTAAATTCAAACATGCATTGTTTTTATCTAGGCATATTGGTTGAATGATATAATATTCAGACAGACTCGTTTCAGAAAGGACATTTCCTTTTATTTTGATTTTAAAGAACTCTGATTGATTCATCTCATTTTTTGAAAAGAGCTCTTCTTTCATTTGTGCAAAAATACCACATTTAATGTCATTGCTTCTTTCAATATACACAAGATTCATATGCATAATGTAGTAGCATATATGCCATTCTATCAAAATTTATTCTTTAAAGCAGTTTGCTATTGGAATTCTTGGGCTCAGCTGGAAGATTACTGAATGTTATTTCCTTTCTATTGTATATTTTTATTCATGTTAAATATTAGGGTAGTCTTCATGCATTTTAATTTCTGGTAATATTTTGTAACTGTAGAGCATGCAGAATAGAAATTAAACTGGTTTATTACTATACTTTAAAAGATTATTTTATTTATGACAGAATTATCAGTCAGAACAAGCTTAATGATATTTCAACCCTAATATGATATGTGTTAGGTTATACTAGATAATTTGTAACCCCTGTAGTATCAGGAAAATAACTTTCAGATACTTTAGCATTAAAATGTATTCACTGGACAAAAACTAATCTTTTCATTAGTGATGCAGTTCAAATTTGAAAGGAGAATGTAGAAATCTTCGATAATATCTAGGCAACAAAATGTAATTTAAAGTCATATCAACACAGATTGCAATTGGTAATTGCCGTGCTAAAAGCTCAACTAAAATGAGACAGAAGTCATCTTGATGGTAGCATTTCCTCCTTATAATTCTTATTTTATCCAAACAGTGTTCAATTAGATGAACTGAGTAGAAAACAGTGGTTTTCCACCTCATTTGCTCATTGCATTGCTTGTGATTTTTTTAAAATATTTTATTTATTTGAAGGTCAGGGTTACAGAAAGGGGAAAAAAGGAGATCTTCCAACAGCTGGCTCACTCATCAAGTGGCCACAACCGTAAGCACTGAGCCAGGCCAAAGCATGTTGAATGGCGGTACCCAAGCACTTGGGCCATTTTCTGCTGCTTTTCCCAGGCCTTTAGCAGGGAACAGGATCAGAAGTGGAGTAGCCAGGACACAAACCGGCACCCATATGGATTGCTAGTGTTGCAAGTAGGGGCTTTACTGGCTACACCATCAAGCCAGCCTCTGAAAGTGATTTTTAAAAGATGTATGTACACATATTTTGGCTTCTACTCCTTAGAGTGAGGGAAAAGAAAGGAATATATGTATTTAAAGAATTTCACGTAAGAATCATATTTAATAAGAATTTTAAATAACTGGGGCCAGTATTGTGGCATAGCAAGTTAAGGCACAACTTAGAGTGCAAGCATCCCATATTACAGTACTGGTTCAAGTCCTAGGTGCTCCACTTCCAATCCAGCTTCCTACTAGTGTGCCTGGGATGGCAGCAGATCATGACCCAAGAACTTGGGACTTTGCCACCTATCCAGAAGAGCTGGATGCAGTTCCTGGTTCCTGTCTTGGCCTGGCCCAGCTGTAGTCATTGGGGCCATTTGAGGAGTCAACCATCAGATGAAAGATCTCCCTGTGTCCCTTATCCCTGTTGCTATTCATTTCCAATAAATTCATTAAATTGTTTTTTAACAGGCAGAGTTAGAGAGAGACAGAGGGAAAGGTCTTCCTCCCTTTGGTTCACCCCCAAATGGCCGCCACGGCCAGCGCCACTGTACCATTCCAAAGCCAGGAGCCAAGTGCTTCCTCCTGTTCTCCCATGAGGGTGCAGGGCCCAAGCACTTAGGCCATCCTCCACTGCCTCCCCTGAGCATTAGTTAAGTGAAAGGAAGGTACACCTGGGGTTTGGGTGGCCTTATGGAAGCGTGTTAAGAAGCATGTTAACTCTGTATAACTAAAAAAGTAAAGTGGAGCCATAATTTGAATACACTTGTTACTTTAACACTTACTCTCCTATGACCACACATGTGATTAGTGCCCTATAATCTGGCTATACCTGCCTTTCCTAGTTCATCTTTTGCCACAATCCCTGTGGTTTCCATTCACACCAGCCCTGCTATTCCTCCAACCAGCCAAACTCCTTCTGGCATCCAGGCTTTGCTGGACTATTTCCTTTGTGTACTGTGCCCTTTTGCTGAATTACACTGGATTCCCTCCCTCCTGCTCTTTAGTGCTCTGATCAGGTCATGCCTACTTAGAGTCCTATAAATAGGGCTCTACCTCATTACTCTAATATTTTCTTTATCATATTTATGGACTTTATCAATATGTAAATTTTACTAATGTTATTCTGTGTATTGTGTGTTTCTTCTTCACTTACTCTACAGTACAAATTCTATGAAGACATAGATTTTATCATGATCACATTCTAGTGTACGGTATGTGGGTGTAAAAGTTGTGTTTTTGGAAGACCTGAATTGAACTTCAAAGAGAAGTCTAATTTTCTGGCCATGATCTATCTTCTGCCTGATCTGGTCCTTGCCATCTTTGTAGTGACATAGCTCCAGCTGTTGCTCTGGGCATTGGAGTATGGACCACTGAGAGCTCTCTCTCCCTCTCTTTCTCCCTCTGTGTTCTTCTCCCTCTCCCTTTTTACCTTCTCCCTCTTCCGTTCCATCTTCCTCTCTGTCTCCCTCTTCTTCTCCCTCCCCCTCTCCCCTCTCCTGCACTCCTTCCCTGCCTTTCAAATACATTTTAAAAATAAGTAAATAATATTAGGCAGGCGCCACGGCTCAATAGGCTCAATAGGCGCCAGCACACCAGGTTCTAGTCCCAGTTGGGGCGCCGGATTCTGTCCCGGTTGCTCCTCTTCCAGTCCAGCTCTCTGCTGTGGCCTGGGAGTGCAGTGGAGGAGGGCCCAAGTGCTTGGGCCCTGCACCTGCAAGGGAGACCAGGAGAAGCACTTGGCTCCTAGCTTCGAATCAGCGCGATGCGCCTGCCACAGAGGCCATTGAGGGGTGAACCAATGGAAAAAGGAAGACCTTTCTCTCTGTCTCTCTCTCTCTCTCACTGTCCACTCTGCCTGTCAAAAAAAACATTAAAATTTAGTGAAAGTAACACATAAGAAACAGAGTGGAGAGAACAATTAACTCTCCAAGTGGAGGATCAACAAAAGCAACAGGGAAGAGGTGGTGTCTGAGCTAGAGAAACACTTCCTAGTTGGCTTGAGTAACAAGAGCATGGTGATGCAGCTCAAGGTCTCAGATATAGACAGGTAGAAGAACCCATTTTTCTCCACTTCAACCAAGAGCACGTTGATGAAGGAGTCTCAGGAGACTTGTTAATGGTTGGAATAATCTGTAGGGAAAATAAAGAAGATAACATTTGGGTATTCTTGGTGAAATAGTGAACTCTTCCTACAGAGAAAGACAGTGCAACCTATTGTGTTCTTTAGTTATAGTCACCAAATGTAAATTACACCAAGCAATTTTCTTAATTTACATTTCCACTTCTTCTACATTTTTTTCTGTTACACAATGGAATCATGACCCCTGAAGCACAAACACCACTTATGTCACCCCACATGAAATTGAAATTGGCAAATCCTCTAAGCAAAGGATCAGCAGATCAGACATGAATCCTGAATCTCTCATTGTTTCATACAGGTGTTCATAGACTGGTGCTGGAGCAGATAAACAGTCACAAACATCCCACTGTAAAGGGACCTTGCCCAGATACTCCTGCATTTACAGAAAAATTAAGACAGGGAACTTCTATGTGACAGAACAGATGTGAACACCCTCTGACAGAATTGACCTTGTCAGAAAGGAGAAACCTCAAAAATAACCCGGACCTACAGAGCAAACTCCTTCCTAAATCAGGGGCAGGGAAGAAATGAGCATCCAGAACCATAGCAACTGTTTTCCAATGCTGACAGGTCTATTCCCTGTGTGAGTGTGCTTGTTCATTCCTCTGTGTATTTAATTTGAAGTTAGGGCATTTACGTCTCATAGCAATAACTGAATAAGGGAATCTAAATACACAGCATTTGATGAGGCTTAACTGAGTCTGCAACCAAAAAAGATGGTAATTTCTGTATTTACTATGTTTGCCAATAAGTCACCTGATGCACACATTTGCAGGTATATACATGTGCTTACCAAGTATATTTAATTAGTAAGCGATTTTTGTTTGTGTTCAGAGGTTCCTCAAATGTATTTATGTTTTTTATGTTCTTCAGATCATTGCTATAAAAAGAGATATCATATGCACACTAACACCTTTACAGTTTACTCTTCATGATATAATTGTACTAACTGCTATTCATTCAAAAATATCACTATAAAATCAAAGTATATGTGATAATTATTGGATTTCTAGAAATACTAATCTGTATGCTTCAATTTTGCATATTAACTGTCTTCAGCAGGCACTATTTCATAGCTATAGTTAAAGTACAAGAATACACAAATAAATCAATAAAACTTAAGTACAAGATTCAGAAACAATAAAGGACATATGCATAAATTTTTATAGTGAAGTTTCTATTTCAAATTAATAGAATATGTGCTATTTGTTTTTTGTTTAAAATAATAAAATAAGTATTATCAATTTACATTACACATATATTCTAGACAGTTGAAGATAATTTTAATTGATAGATGATATTTCTTGAGCCCTTGTTAAGTGGAAGCAATTGTTTGAATAATGTTATCTCAAAAGTACTCTGATTTGGGTATTATTATTCCTATTTTGCTGATGAGGAAGCTGAGACATGGAGTGATTAAACTCATCATAACAATTGTACTGCCCTTCTACAATTAGAAATTTTCCATAAAATTATTTATTTATGTGAGAGGCAAAGAGAGAGAGAGAGAGAGAGAGAATTTCCATCCAGTAGTTTACTGCTGAGAAGCCTGCAATTGCCCACATTTTGCTGGGCCCAAGCTGAAAGCTGGGAACTCAATCAGCTTGTTTATGTGGATGGTGGGAACTCTGCTACTAGGTCCATCAGCTGCTGCCTTCAAGGTCAGCATTAGCAGTAAGCTGGGATCACAAACTGGAGCTGGATACGGCATCTCAACCAACCTCAGAAATAACAAAGTTGAAAGCGTGCCTCAACTGTTTTTAGAAGCAAATTTTTGTGTTTTTGTTTCTTTTTTGATATGAGAAGCTGTGGTGAACTTTCAAGCTGTAATACAATTCTAGGAATTTCTAGAAATAATCTTACTACCATACAAGCAGAAGGAATATTTATCTTCATGTTATTTTTGAAGAAAAGCACTGAAGTCTTTAGAAGATTGTAGAGCTGTTAAGGATAATGAACATAATTAATGTACATCTGTGGTAGATACTTTGTGTAAAGAAAACGAATTATAAAATTATGTATGTGTATATATATACGTGTATATATACACACACTAAATGATCATATTTGGATTGAAAATGATTATAATACTATAATAATATCTATAGAAATATTGTATAGAAACAGATATCAGTATAATACACAAAATAAAAATGTTCTGAAATGATACACACTAGTGATTAAACAAGAGGAATGGAAATTGAGGACAAATGATGGTAATGTACACGCTTTACTACTTAGTCTTCTACTTTTTTCATTTTTATTTAGGTAATTTTTTCTTTAAAATTAAAAATAATGTGCATTGATTAGAATATTTAGAAAATAAGTATTGATTCCTACATTATCTTTATATTGGTGAGCAAAATGTATCCATTGTTTAAGTAGTTGAAATGCAACAGATGAAATATTGCATGCAGCCAAATGAAAACATGATACTTATTGATGACTTCCATATTACTATCGTCTACCTAGAATTTATATCAGTAGTAACATTGATAAATTTATTTCTGGAATGTTCATACCTTTTTCTCATCCTAACACAAATAGCAAATGGTAATAAATTAAGAAATTATAAATTTATGTTCAAATACCATCCCTGGCCAGCGCCGTGGCTTACTAGGCTAATCCTCTGCCTGCAGCACTGGCACTCCGGGTTCTAGTCCTGATTGGGGCACTGGTTCTGTTCCAGTTGCTCTTCTTCCAGTCCAACTCTCTGCTATGGCCTGGGAGGACAGTGGAGGATGGCCCGAGTGCTTGGGCCCTGCACCTGCATGGGAGAGCAGGAGGAAGCACCTGGCTCCTGGCTTCGGATCAGTGCAGCACCAGCTGCAGTGGCCATTTGGGGAGTGAACCAACGGAAGGAAGACCTTTCTCTCTGTCTCTCTCTCTCACTGTCTAACTCTGCCTGTCAAAAAACAAACAAATAAACAAACAAACAAAAAAAAAAAACAAATCCCATCCTTGTGCAATAGAAGAGAAGTCAGCCTGAATTATTCCATCTGTAAATGGAAAAAAAAATTTTGTAAAAATTTTTTGTAAAAAAAAAATCAATAGTATTATGTACCAATTTCTAATTTTAATCAAATTTAATTTAAATGAAGATATCAAGTTTTATACTATGAAAGTGTTAGTGGTGATTTGTAATAACAGATTTGCCTAATACCCTGAAATTCTCAGTGTCTCAGCAAATATTTGCATGCTGGAAAATCCCTTGTGTTTTCACTGTGCAGTATTGAAGTTGTTGTGTAGGAATCTCTACAATATTTCATAAGCCAAACTGCAGTCTCTATTCTAACACTGAATTTCTTATATTGTATAGTTTTCTTTTCTTCATCATTGAAATGGTGATAATATTATTGCCACATAAGATTGTTTTAAGCATTAAACTGTTATAAATGATTAGCACAAATTCAATATATATATAAATACATTTTAAATAAATATTAATCCTTTCACTGTCCCTAGCTCCTTTTGAAAGATACTAAACTAGGAAACTTATAGCAAATTCTTTCATACAGGGTACACATATATTGCTCAAAATTTTCTCTCTTACTCATTATATTATAGAGTCAAGCCTCCATAATGAAAGACCATGCAGAAATATTAGCATATAGAATGGCCAGGAAAACAGAAAATTGGTGTCATACAGTTCCATGAGGCCATATGATCAGATTCAACTAAAATAACTTGAGTTCACATTCTGACTTGCAATGTAATAACTCTTCTTTCTGAATTTTTAATTGTAAAATAATGATAAAAAAACTATCAAAAGAAGTCATACAATCTATTAGTTAAGATCATGGATTCTGCAACTGTATTTCTTGGGTTATTATTTGGGTACTTCTACTTCTAGCAGCATGATCTAGAGCAAATTCTCTAAACTGCATGCTAAAATGTATTCTTTGCCAAACAAAAACTTCAGTAGTTTAGTCTTCATAGATATTTTTGTGAGCATTAAATAAGATAATTTGAATAGTCTCTAAAGCAATGTGTACATAGCAGTCAGTATATAAATGTTTCACATTTTACTTGTTTTTTACTGTTATAAGATTTGCAGATAAGTTTGAACACACCATACTCACAATAATATACTTAGAAGCTTATATGGAATATCTAAGGGAAAGTATAGCTTGGGATGGTTTATTTGGGGTTTTAGTCTCTTATTATAATTATTCCTTAAAATAAGCAAACTATATGTCCACCTGAAGTCCAGAAATGTGGGTAGTATACATTCTGACAAGAAAAAAAAATATGATCACATTTTTGCATTGAAAAAAAAAAATCATTGCCCTGAATTGCTGAGACCATCCCTAAATGCATATAATTTAATATGAACATTTTTGGCAGAAACAGTTAATAGAACTTTCTGACAATATAATGAAAATATAGTAAATGTATCATTTATATGACACACTGTATTTTAAAAAGTTTTTGTATAGCATTATAGACTTTTGATCACATTTTTTATAGTGAGGTAACCAGATTTTTAAAGATTTATTGTTTATTTATTTGGAATGCAGTTACAGAGAGGGAGAGACAGAAAGTTAGAGAGAGAGAGATCTTCCATCTGTTGGTTCACTCCCTAAATGGCCACAAAGTCTAGGGCTGGGCCAGACCAAAGCCAGGAGCCAAAAGCTTCGAGGTCTCCCACATGTGTGCAGGGGCCCAAGAACTTGGGCCATATTCTACCATTTTCCTAGGAGCGTTGATTGGCAGAGAGGTGGATCAGAAGTGGAGAAGCTGGGTATCAAACCGGTGCCCATTTTGGATGCTGGCATTTCAGGCCTTGGCTTTACCTACTATGCCACAGCCAACGCCCTGAATCACATTTCACAAAGAATATCAAAAGTTATTTTTAAGTAACAGTTCCATTGCTGTATGAAGTTAGCACTTAATTTCTGTCTCTTTTCTACCTTATATAGAATAGGAGAAAAATCATTTTTTGAAATATTAATAATTAGTAAACCTAACATGCCAAGATGAAGAGTGAAGATATACATGCATAAATATAAACTTTAGTTTTCCATTATTTTTCTAAATTACAGATGTATGCCATTTATTCTTTTTGAAAATTGAAACTTTTGGGACAAAGACAAAACAGTATAATCACAACTGTGACCTTTCTGACATAGAAATATTCTAATTTGCAATTCATAGAACCAGCATAATTTTACTTGTCTTTTTATAAACTTATTTAAATGTGAGTATACATGCCTGGCATGGTCCTAATTGTAACTGATATTAGACAAATAAATCATCTAAAAATGATAATGAACCAGATTATTAGGTATCAGAGGGTTATGTATTAATCATGACTTTGACACTGACTTGTATAAAACTAAGAAAATGTATTCTTCAACTTCAACTTCTTCCCTTTGGAGTTGGATCTATAAATAACAACACTCTGCTCCTTATGTCTGTCCTTTTCATTGGAAAATATAAACATTTAAAAGAAATAATATGATTCCAGGGCCAGCATTGTGGCATAGTGGGTAAGTCTTGGCTGCTCCACCTCCAATCCAGCTCCCTGCTAATGGCATGGGAAAGCAGTGGAAGATGGCCCAGATACTTTAATAATCTTTAAATAATTTTGGTGGGTTCATGTTTTCTAGCATTTCTTGTGAGTTATAGGATACGAATGTTATCAAAATGTCATTCTCATTGTATTTCTATGTAACTTAAGGATATCATTCATCTTTTCAGTGTAAGAAAAGACAATGAAAAGGACCAAACTTGTTTTTACTATATAATATTTGTTCACTATGTTCTGAACTCTCAAACGTGTTTTAGTGAGCAAGATGAGGACACTGTTTTTTTTAACATGTAAAATTTGAATGAATGGCATTGAGTTGGCACTTGAAAATAAACTGTGGAGTATATGCAGGAGTCTTCCCTACGAAAATGATATTTAACTCAGTGGGATTGGATAAGACCTCTATAGGTGTTAAATAAAGAAAGGCAGCACACAGGGGAAATTTTGACCTTGGACTATCCCATTATTAAATGGTTCAAAACACATGGAGAAAGATTCACAGCCAACTGAGAAAGAAAAGCGGATAAGAAGAAGCCATAGAATAGGTATTAAAGCTGAAGGAAGATAGTATTTCATATAGCATGGAGAGATGAAGTTTCTATTTTAATTCTATTTCCAAAGACAATATTTTTACTTTCAGTATCTTTTTTCCACCCAACTGTTTTTCTCCCTTAAATTTCATAGCTATACTTTAATTGATATTTAAGTGTAATTGAGGGCCCAAATAATAAAATTTTGTATGTGACATGTTAACATCTTCTCATTATAAATATTATGCTAAGGATGAAACCTTTAAAGAGGTCATGGTCTGTTGAAACAGGTAGACAGTTTATTATTATAATGTATTGTAATTCCTGTTCTAAGGGAGATGGCATAGTCGAGTAAAACAAATACTAGGAGATGCATAGTATAGTAAGGTGAAAGACAGCATGAGAAAAGAATGGGAGCAGAAGTGAGATGTTGTTGCAAAAGTTATAAAATACTAGATTTTCTGGAAAATAAGAAGAATTGCCAATATTCCAGGTAGAGCAAACAACATATAGAATGGAAGTATGATAGGGAATTGAACATTTTGGGAATAGATGGCACTTTGGTATGGACAATGTTTAGGGAAATTACAGTAGCAGAACAGAAAATAGACTGAGAAGGTAGTCACAAGCCATGAAGGAACACGTGTGCAAACTAAAGAGTTTGTGAAAGTCCTTGAAAATCATGGGAGTAATAAAGAGTACATATTTGGGAAAACGATTGTATTGATAGGACTTGGTGGTAAACATGGTTCTATAGCAGCTGAGTCATTATGTTATGTAGCAACCCAGTTGAAAATCCCAAGGACATTAAATGCAAGCAAGAGAAGTAGGCTTCTAGAAGGAGGCTAAGTGTATATTGTTTAAATAGGAGGGAAAAGGAGGCTAAGATCTTAATGAAAGAGTAACAAAGGAGTCTAGAAGATCATCAAAACTTGATGAGTGAAGAAGAAAAACAGATATTTGTATGCTTGTGTTTGTGTACGCACAAACTGAGCTGCAGAAAAAATAACAGTTCAGTTTTAAAAAAATCTGCAGTGCAGAAAATAAAACACACATCTAGAACTCAAACGAAAAACTCTGACTAGAGGCAAGAATGTGACGCCATCAGTATATTCATGGAACCATGTGAAATATAAGAATAGTGTGTAGAACACTCAAAAGAACATTTAAAGTAACAAAAGAAAAAAGCAAATGATAAAATCCTGATGAAGGAGTGGTAGAGGAACAGAATGCCAGAAATATACTGACAAAGAATAATGCAAGAACAAGGGAATATTGTGTTCCCTGCATTGAAGAAGTCATTAGTATCAAATGTTAAAGAAGAAATTCAGAACAAAAGACATAAGAAGGTGAAAAAGTATCTACAGAATTTTTGAAGTAGTGGTCACTTGAGATATGAGTATTAAGATGGCATTTTGGTTGCTAATATGGATCACATAAATAAGACCAAATGTCTGGTAATAATAATAGATAGAATTAAAAAGGAAAGAATGATCCACCATGGGAAGCAGGGTACACAGCAGACTAATAGAATGACAAATGCCCTAAACAACACTCTGGCCTCAGAATCAGCCCTTAAGGCATTCAGATCTGCCTAAAAAGCCCATGAGAGTTTCTAAGGCATGGAAAGCCAAGACATTGTGGCAAAAAATGACCTACATGAAAGATCTCTGTGAGTGAGATCCCAGTGGAAAAATGGACCATCAAAGAAGGAGGTACCTTTCTCTGAAGGGAGGAGAGAACTTCCACTTTGCCCATGGCACTGTCTAAATACTGACGGAGTTTGTGGACTCAAAGGCTTCCATAGCCTTGGCAGCTCATGACAAGAGCCTTGGCTGATCAATGACGTCATAAATAAGAGTGTTAATTGTTAAATCAACAACAGGAGTCACTGTGCACTTGCTCCCCATGTAGGACCTCTGTCCTTAATGTGCTGTACTATAAGAATTAATGATAAAAGAGTCTTCAAACAGTGCTTTATACTTTGTGTGTCTGTGTGGATTCAAACTATTGAAATCTTTACTCAGGATAGAGTTGATATTCTATATATAAAGATAATTAAAAATGAATCTTAATGAAGAATGGATGGGAGAGGGAGTAGGAGATGGGATGGTTTGCAGGTGGGAGGGTGGTTATGGGGGGGAGGAAGAACTGCTATAATCCAAAAGTTGTACTTTTGAAATTTATATTTATTAAATAAAAGTTTTCTACAAAAAAACCTATAAATAATTTAAAGAATTGCTAATATGGTTTGTTAATAACAAACAAGCATGTTGGTATACAGTTGAAAATAGCAGCATAGTGTTTAATGTGACTCTGAGATTACTTGAAGTAAGATAGTCTTTGAACAACCTACATAATCTCAGTCTCAATAGTTTAGACTGTAAAAACATGAGAAAGTTTTGTTACATTGGGGTATCACTCAAAGGCATTTTTAATATTTGTTTTTGAAAACAGTTTATAACTTAAGTGAATTTTCTGTGGCACATTGATATTATGAATAACCCTTTCCTTCCCAGCTGGAGTCATATGATGTGACATTAAAATGTCCATAATTGTTACTTTATAAATTTAAAAAAAAAGTTTGTCAAAGATGTATGCCTAAATTTCATGAAAGCGTGCCAAAGACAATCTGAAACAATGTGAAGTTAAGTGAAGCACAAATTCATCGTCCTCTTTGTGTTTACCCCGCATCCTCTGCGCTGCACTCCACAGTTAAGAAAGGAATGAATGGTTGTGGGGGCCGGCACCAAGGCGTAGCGGATAAAGCCACTGCCTGCAGTGCCTGTATCCCATATAGGTGCCAGTTCGTGTACCAGCTGCTCCACTTCCAATCCAGCTCTCTGCTATGGCCTGGGACAGCAGAAGATGGCCCAAGTGCTTGGGCCCCTGCACCCTTGTGGGACACCCAAAAGAAGCCCCTGGCTTCGGATCAGCTTAGCTCTGGCTGTTTCAGCCAATTAGGGAGTGAACCAGTAGATGGAACACCTCTCTCTCTCTGCCTCTCCTTCTCTCTGTGTGTAACTCTGACTTTCAAATAAATAAATAAATCTTTAAAAAAAAAAGAAAGAAAGAAATGGTTGTTGCACATACAAATCTTTTTTTTAAGATTTATTTATTTGAAACACAGAGTTACAGAGAGAAGTAGAGCCAGAGAGAGACAGGGCCTTCATCCACTGGTTCACTCCCCAAATATCTGCAATGGCAAGGGCTGAGCTGATCTGAAGCCAGGAGCCAGGAGCTTCTTCTGGGTCTCCCACATGAGTGCAGGGACCCAAGGACTTGGGCCATTTTTTACTGCTTTCCCAGGCCATAACAGCCAGCTGGATCAGAAATGGAACAGCCAGGACTCATGTGGGATGCTGGGCTTTAACCCACTGCACAACAAAGCCAGCCCCACCTACCCAAATCATCTCTGAGAAAGTCTAGGTAACTTAGCTTATGTCATAATCAGTAGGTGGTAGGGCCCAGATAGGAGAAAAATATGTGTGATTACAAAATTAATTAGTTTATTTATTACTTTTAGTGCTCTGCTGATCAGCAGCAAAAGGAGGAGTGAAATTCTGGCTGGATCAAAATAAGCATGGAAACATTTTCTTGAACTTCTTAACATTTTATACCACTTCTAATAACAACAAATTTGAGGAAATGTCCCTCTATTCTGCATTCGTCTTCCCATCAACAAAGAGAAAAATCTACTTTTTTAAAAAAAAAAAATCTACTTCTTGATAAATTACTCAAATGGTCCTAATATTTTGAAGATACTCTCCAGTTACATTAGAATGGCACAGAAAATGTTGTAAAATGTCTATACCTATCCTGAATTTGTTAATAAGAGATTCTTCACAGAGTTCAGTTGTTTTGGTCTTTGTATTTATTAACGTGACTTTGCCTCACCTGCTCCTCCTTTGTTTATTGCCACACCTGCCTTTCACAGACAGGGGAGATTAATTCTACTTCTAGAAAAATATTTCCTCTTTGTGCTGAGAAGGGAAATGTTTCATAATCTTTCTGAAGGAAATTTGGCCATTTTACTCCACTGACATTCTTAATCTTCCTAGCTGAATATCACTCAAATTGTAAGTTTTGGCAGAGCCATGTGTTATAGACTTGATATTTTAATATGAGGTTTTCTTCAATAACTTAATAGATGACATTTTACAAACTAAGAACTGATTTTTTTGCCTTCACACACTAATCTTGAATCACTGAAAATCTATAATTATACCAATTAAAATCTAAATGTAATCTCTTAAAAACACAATATACTGTGATTAGTTGTCATAACTAAAATCCACTGAGTTCAAATCATGATTTATTAGAGCGGAACTCATTTCTTATCTGAGTTATCTATTTTTTTTGTTATTTGATTGATTGGCCATATTGTTATTTGGGCTCTGACAGAGCATGGAGGAGTATTGTGCATGAGACATTAATCAGGAAATTATGCATTGCTTTCACAACTGGACTTTACGTTGTAATATTGTATGAGCTCTTAACATGCAAATTATTTTAGGTAATTACCTCATTTTTCAGTGGCCATTTGATGGATAGAAGTTTCATGCGGATTCTTCTGTGTAATTTGAAATCTTGTGGTGATTTGTTTCTTTTCTTGCTCATAAAAATCCCAATTTAAATTGTACATCAGACTCATGAAGCCTGTTGTAGAAAACCTTGCTTGTAGAAACTCATTTTCCCAGTTCCTTTTAACCCTGATTGAGGTTGACAAATTCAACAAGTGTTACCTAAAACAAACAAAAATCAACATGAATGTAGTCTTTTTCCACATTGAAAACTGTGGCCAGGATTTGCATTTTTTTTGCATCCTTGACAGTTAAGGTAACTTCTAAGTCAAGGGTAGATGAGGGTGCCTAACTGCAGTGCCAATCACGGTGGGCTTTACTTTCTTTTTAGCCACTTCAAGTAGCAAAGTTGCTTTTGTTTTCTTCCTTTAAAACATTACATCCGTAAATGCTAACTGAAAAAGCCTCCTCATGTGTGAATGTCTCTATTCCCTGGTTTTAATATTAAATACTTCAGGGGACATCCAAAACAGAATAGCTTCAATTAATATTGCAATATGGTAAGTTTGAAAAGGTAAGCTGTTCTTATACATGTCATAGTTCTATTTGTCAACCACACATATGCATTGACAGACCTCTGATCCAGAGTTTTATTTGATATATTCGCATGTGTGAACTGCCCAGATATTTAGATCATTCTTTTGCCATATTTTTCAATCTAGCATGTCATATAATCATGAATATTTGTTGTGATCTTGTCTATTCAGAAACCTGCTGCTGTAAAATAGCTTCCCCATAAATGTCAAGTAATGTAAAATTGAATGCCTATATTTAAATAGATTTTAACAGATAATAAAACTCTTGAGATTAAAATGGTTTCATTCAGGGAGGCAGACAATTCTTTCCACACTGTGCAATTTATGTGTCATGTTATGTAAAATACAATTTTAAAAATACTTTTTAAAAAGCACAAATGAAAAGTATCTATTGAATTAAACAGAGAGGAAGCTGGGAAGCTGGTGTTCTCATTGCAGGTTAGTTGAAAATGTGAAATATAATGACAAGGTACAAACTTCTATTTTCTAAACATCGCATTGACTAGATCTGCTTTCGGCTAATTCCTATGAGGGTTATTCCAGAGATTCATGCTATCAAAATAGAATTTTTACTCACAACCTAACCTTTCTTCATTTAAAGCAAAACAAAGAAATTAGAGAATTGTGACACAGTGTGGTATGAAACATAAAAGAAAATTGCTTTTCCACTTACAGGTATGCATTTGGCACCATAACTCTGAACACTCAGATATATCACAGCTTACACTTGGTTCAGCAGCACAAAGGATGTGTTTTGTTTCTTAAGATTGCAACTGCTCACAGTTTTTCACTCACCAAATATGAAAATGGATGTGTAAAATTAGATGTCTGACAAATAATATTTCTTAAGAAGAATTTTCTGGGCTAATAAATATTCAGCAGTCTTTAGCATGGATTGAAGATAGTAAAGGCAGGGGTAGAAAACCCAATAAGGTTGCCAAATAGGGTATGCATGAGGAGGAAAAACAGATCTCGCAGGGAAGAAGGTGACAGAATCTAAAAAAGGGGCCAAATAGAAGCAATGCCGATGTTTCCAAGTCAAAGCCAACCAAGAGCACATCTGTCGTCAAAGTTAGGTTTATTAACTTGTTGCGAAAAGGGTGACTGTACATAGTGGAGAACAGTGAGGCATCTAAAGAAAGTGTTAGAAGAGCATCATGGTAAGACAAAATCTATGTTGGGTGATTCAATAGAGGGCCTCAAGATGCATAGACAATGCTGTGATTTGGGTATAATAGTTCTCATTTAGAAAACAGGAAACAGGAAGACATCCTAAAGCAGGAATACATATAGATGTAGCAGCCAGCCCTATAAGCAAGAGTACAACAATATCAGATCATTTTTGTTGATAGGACAATATTCTTTTTTTTTGTCTGAATTTGCAGATAATTGTGAAACATTTTATTGTTTCTTCACTAACTGGTTGGTTTGCTTGATTCATTGCAGCCTGATACCCAACAACACAGGACCCATCCCACCTGACAGTGCACATCAACTTCCAGGCGTCAGCGTTTCTTTTGTGTTTCTCAGAACAGTACAAAAAGGCAATAGATGTTGGAAAAGAGCTCCTAATATTTAGTGTTTGGTTTCAGAAAGACTAGGAATCAACATTTTAAAAATATGTTTTTAGGCTAAGTTTTTTTTTAAAGATTTATTTATCTTGAGAGTCATTGATTTCCAGCTTCAGAATTACATAGAGAGAGGGAGAGACAGAGAGAGGTCTTCCATGCACTGGTTCTCTCTCCACATGGCTGTAACTGTTACTGGAGGAAAGGCCGTGGAAGCTGTGGGGTTCCTGTCTTCACACAATAAAGAATTCAGGCATGAGACAGAGAGCAGAGTGATAAGACTTTATTGGGGATAGGGCATCTGTCAGAACGGAAGGGACAGATAGAGAGCGCCTAGCCTAGTCGCTAGGACTGGGAGAGAGCGAGGTTACATAGTTCAATGGAGAGAGTACACTTGGGCAGGCCAGGCTGGTGGCACAGCAGAGAGGCAGA